>NW_017704234.1:0-1282 GCF_001879085.1 Nicotiana attenuata | reverse complement strand
TTCAAAGCTCCTCTTATACTACACTGCTTGCTACTGTTCTTCTACCTTGATCAATGCCTCCCCTTGTTAGTTGCTCATTTGATCTATCCTCACTAGCCCTGATCATCATTACAGTTTGTGACGGCTTCTTATGCTCTCCCTTTTGGACTAGCTCAATCATATGGGTCTCGTGATGGGTTGGTAATGGATTTTGGGTGATGTTAGGCGTTTCCCGGGCTTGCACTTCAATTCGGCGGGTATCAATGAGTTCTTGGATGGCCGTTTTCAAGTGCCAACATTTTTCTGTGTCATGTCCCGGCGCACCTGAGCAATACTCACAACTCACAGAGTGGTCCAGATTCCTTGGGGGAGGATTTGGCAATTTGGGTTCAATCGGACTCAGCATGCCTAGCTGTCTCAATCTGTGGTACAAGCTAGTGTAAGATTCACCCAAGGGAGTGAAAGTCTTCTTCTTTTGCAGCCTATCATTCTTAAATGCAGGGTTAGGTCGAAAACCGGTTCCAGCGGGAGTTCTGTTGGTTCTTGGGGGTGGGTAAGCGTTTTGAGCTGGGTAAGTATTTTGTGGGGTGGGTGTGTGCCATTGTGCATGGGTAGGAGGTTGGGGGTATGTCTGGGCATGGTGGACAGAGAAATTAGGGACAGGAGGCGGGTAATAGTGCTGCGGTGGGCCATATGGTGTGTGTGGGTAGGTTTGGGGGTGAGGGCGAGGTTGGTGATAATATGGTGATGGACCTCTGGACCAAGCTCTCGATTCCACTACTGCAACCTCTTCTTTCTTCTTCTTTCCCAATACTCCTCCAGTGCCACTCTGAATAGCCTGAGTTGTTGCTTTGATTGCTGAATAGCTCATAATCTTGTTAGACTTGAGACCCTCTTCCACCATACTTCCCATTTTCACGACCTCGTTGAATGTTTTTCCCACTGCTGACACCAGATGACCATAATAGGTAGGCTCCAAAGCCTGTAGGAAATAATCAACCATCTCATTCTCTTTCATTGGAGGATCGACTCTCGCCGCCTGCTCTCTCCACCGAAACCGTACTCTCTGAAGCTTTCTCCGGGTCTTCTTCTCAATTTTAGTTAGTGACAGACGGTCCGGGACAATTTCGAGATTGTACTGAAAATGACATGCAAATGCTTGGGCCAGGTCGTCCCAAGTGTACCATCGAGCGTGATCCTGTCGTGTGTACCACTCCAAAGATGCTCCACTTAGACTTTGACTAAAGTAACCCATCAATAACTCGTCCCTTCTTCCAGTTCCTCTCATCTTGCTGCAGAACCC
>NW_017704233.1:0-1282 GCF_001879085.1 Nicotiana attenuata | reverse complement strand
GACCATCATAAAGCTTTCTGGTGGCTTTGGTGATGATCCTTGTAGTAACATTACTAGGGATGAACCTGCAATTGTATTAAAAAACACATTAATATCTAGTAAAACTGTACTAACAAAAAAGTTAAAATAACAAATAACTCTTACCCGTCACCCTCAGGGACTATGATGATCCTGCCTTATTCATCATAATGCACCTCCTCGTCATTAGCAGCATCATTGTCCGAAGCATGTACATCGGAGGCATGTGTGGAAGGTGTAGGGGGTCAGAGCTAGTATCTCGCAGGCGAAGGCCTGCAATAGATGGAGTCCTAGATGAAGATGGCTGCGAGCCCTGGGACTGCGAGCCCTGTGAGTGCGACATAGCTGTATGGGCCGCAAGTGGATGAGACACAGATAGCTGTGACCCGAGTGGCTGTGACACGGATGGCTGTGATCCATGTGGATGTGACATGGATCGATGCGATCCATGAGCTGCTGATGGATGCGATCTATGTGGATGTGAGACAGGTGGACTGTATGTAAGTCGTACTGTCCTATGGCCCTGTGAAGAAAGACCTGGCGTCTGCACGAAGGTGTAGGGCTGGACATGCGCTGGCAGCTCAGAATAGCCCTGGGGTGGAGGCGCAGGCACAGGCATAGGCACAGGCATCTGTGAAGAGGCAGGAACGGATTGAGTAGTACCTTCTACCCTCCTCTTTTGTTTCCTAGGCTTTTCTCTACCCCGAGAACCAGTAGGATCACTGTTACCTCGACCCTTGCCTGACATCTGCATGACATAATACAAAGCTAGATTGAAACTTATAAAGAAACTAGCTATAACATGAGTTATTAAAGAAACCAACTTTTTAAAGCTGATCGACGTATAGTTCCTCGTCCGAGAATTCTTCTTCCTCACTAGTTTGAGCTTCATCAGTTGATTATTCTTCCTCGTTTTCTATAATTCTTACTTCATCCATATCAACTTCTTCCAATATGTGTTCAGGATGTTCCAAATCATTTTCTAAAACTTCGTCCACTATTTGGTGAACACTGGAGATATCGTTTTGATATGCAACATCTAACACATTCTCGACTTCTACCCTACCCACATGCTTAGTTTTTATTATAACCCACCAATCAGCCTTATTCCGCCGCAATGGATAAGGAGCATAATACACTTGCCTAACATTATGTGCAATTATGAAAGGATCATAGCGATCATACTCCCTCGTATGAGTAACCTCAATTATGTTGTATTGATGTATACTCTTGTACCTCTTGTTGGATGTGGGTCAAACCACTT
>NW_017704232.1:0-1282 GCF_001879085.1 Nicotiana attenuata | reverse complement strand
GAAAGTCATCGGGTTATGCCGGAAGAAAAGAAAAAAGTCCTCGGGTCATGCCGGGGAGGTCCACGGGTTATGCCGGGGAGGTCCACGGGTTATGCCAGGAAAGTCATCGGGTTATGCCGGAAAAGAAAAAAGGTCCTCGGGTTATGCCGGGGATCAACTAGGGAGTGGAACCCTGTAATGGAAAAGACTACCAGGTTATGCTGGGAGAGACTAGGGAATGGGGACCCTATGTTGGGAAAATGTAGCTATAGATTGGGGACCCTAGGCTGTCATGATTTTGAATCTTTCTTCTTCTTTTTTTTTTACTTTTTTTTCATTTTTCTTCTTTTTTTTTACATTTTTTCATTTTATTTAAAAAAACTGAGTAAATATGCAAGAAAGAATTTGGAGGAGGCTTCCCTTTTGGATTGATTATTGCTGCAAAGCTGTTTCTAGCCCTTGCGCAGTTTCTTTTGGTTGCACCTACTTCTTGCAAGGTTGCTTTGGATTGCACCTGTATCATGTTTTCAAACAAGACAATTGTCAGTTTGAAACGGTGGTGGTTTTGTGGCCTTGATTGTTTCAATCACTTGATCTCGGCCTGGCTTCTTTGATGAAGATCTCAACTGCGACTGCTTGTTCCATGAGGACCAATTTCATTTCTGACCTGGAGAACCTCTGGGGTTTTTTTTAGCCTTTGCCTTGACGGTTTTTCATGGGGGACTTAAGCTTTCAACTTATTTCGCCTTTGTGGGCCTTTCCCTTCTGACTTGTTGCCGTTTTTTTAAACTTCGGAGCATTGTGGAACTTTTTGCTTCTCAAACTTTGTCGCAACAGCTAGTCGCGTGAGACTTAACCTCTTCCAACTTTATTTCGCCTTCGTAGGCCTTTCATTTTTGGCTTCTTTCTTCCAACTTCAATTCCAGAGCATTTGAGGCACCTTCACTTTTCAAACGCTTGCCAAGATAGTTAGCCATGTGGGACTCAACCTTTTTAACTTCATTTTGCCTTTGTGGGCATTTGACTTTGATTTCCTTTCTTTTCAGGAGTTTTGATTTCGAAGCATCGGCCGCCATGGACAATCGAGGTCGACTTGATGCCCCTAACGAGGCTTGGTGCCTTTTGCACATTAGCTTGTATCAAATGAAAGCCCTGTAAATCAGTCTTACCATCCTTTCTTTGTCTTAGTTTCAGAATGGAATTAGACCGAAAGGGATTCAAAGAAAAACTAACAATGGAATAGAGAATGAGTTTAAAACAAGAAAGTGTCCCTTTCGGGGAAAGGAAAGAAGGACTTAATCTG
>NW_017704231.1:0-1282 GCF_001879085.1 Nicotiana attenuata | reverse complement strand
GCAGAAGCAAAAATGGGGAGGCTTGAGAGGAACCGCAGAAGCGGTATTTGGACCGCACCTGCAGAACCGCAGAAGCGGTCAAAGGACCGCAGGTGCGAAAATAGCTGGGGCAGAATGGTTATTTAAAATCGTGGTTGAGTTCATTTCTCTCATATTTTTCATGGCTTGGGCGATTTTTGGGAGCTTCAAGAGAGGGATTTCCGTCATCAACATTAAGGTAATATATCCCCATCCATTTTAAGTTAAATACATCAATTATGTAAGGATTTGAGCATGAAATTGGTTGAAATTTGGGGATTTTGGTAGAAAGACCTAGAAATTATATTCTTGGAGTTTAACCACGATTTTGAGTATGGAATTTAGTAACAAAATTATATATTTGAGTTCCTAAGGTCATGGGTAATCTTTATCTTCGAAAAATTTCGGATTCCGGGCACGTGGGCCTGAGGGCATTTTGGTCAACTTTTCGATCGGAGTTAGGAATTGTTATAAATTAGATTGTAACGAATATTTGAGCATATATTAATGGATTTGCGTAACCGTTGGCTAGTTTTGGAGCGTGGTGCATTAAATAGAGTCTTCGAAAAGGCGTGGAATGCCGGTTAAGGATCTTCGGAGCGAGGTGAGTCTCCTTTCTAACCTTGTAAGAGGGAATCATCCCCATAGGTGATATAATTGATTATGTGTTCCTATTTGCGGGGGCTACGTACGCACGAGGTGACGAGAGTCCGTGCGTAGCTACTATTATGCTATTGTCCGGCTAGTTAGGGCCCAAAAGCATGTTATACTTGGATTATTTATGAACCAATTGATAGCTTGAATTGCTTGAATCACCTTGGATTAGTAAATGAATTTAAAAGGAGATTAAACATCATTTTTCCTGAATTGTTAAAAAGAGAAATTGTTGTATTCGGGTAAATTCCGATAAGTTCTTATTTGACTGATTGAGCATGTATCTCTATGTGTACCTGCGTCGCATGCATGATTCGCGAGCAGGGTATGTGTTTATTTATGGAACGGGCCGAACGCCTCGGCGGATTAAATAGATGCATCTATAGGCGCGCCGTCGACCCTCGGCAAGTGCACAGTTTATTTCTGTTGGATCGGGCCGTCGCCTCGGTGTGATTTGTGCATGTTATGTTGTTGCTTGAGAATTTTAAACGTGAAATTTGACCTTCATGGCTTGGTATAAATTGATAAGATAATAAAGAGTAAACCTTGAAAATCCTTGATTATTTGTTGAAGGTGTTTACCTGTTGTTCTGGCTTCGTGAATTAGGACT
>NW_017704230.1:0-1283 GCF_001879085.1 Nicotiana attenuata | reverse complement strand
TTCCTTGAATAGTTGTAGAACTTCTATTCTCTAGCTTCATAACTCGTTCATGACTTTCATTTCGAACGTTGTGAGCTCAGTTCGTATTCAATATAGACTTGGGCTTGATGTCCCTAAGTCTCAGTATAACTTACTCAGCATGTCTAAACAGTCGAAGTTTCAGAGTTCATAACCAGTTCAAGAATACATGTCTCATTCTAGTCCTATCCAGTATTCCAGTATCTTGTAACTCAATGTGATTTAGTATTTCACTATCATATATTGCAGTATGATTCTCAGTTCCTGATTCTAAATCCCTGAATGTTGAACACTTGTATTTGGGCTTGAGGCCGCAGTTTATGCTTTATGCATCTTTGGGCCTGAGGCCGCAGTTTATGCTTTATGCATTTTGGACCTGAGATCGCAGTTATGTATACGTATACTTGGGCCCGAGGCTGCAGCTTGTGCACATATATATATTGGGCCCGAGGCCGCAGTTTAATATTCAGATAAACAGGTTGTTCATCATTCACAAGAGGGAGTATTCATAACCTTACTTCCTTTATTCAGTTCAGTTATCAGTTATCAGTTATCTTTTCAATTATCAGTTATCTTTTCAGTTATCAGTTCAGTTATCAGATATCAGTTATCTCTTCAATTATCAGTTCAGTTATCAGTTATCAGTTATCTTTTCAGTTATCAGATATCAGTTATCTCTTCAGTTATCAGTTCAGTTATCAGTTCTTAGTTATCTTTTCAGTTATCAGTCCAGTTATCAGATATCAGTTATCTCTTCAATTATCAGTTCAGTTATTAGTTATCAGTTATCTTTTCAGTTATCAGTTCAGCTACCAGTTATCAACTTAGTTTCAGTTTCAACATTTATAATTCTTTCTTTAGTTGCTTTACATACCAGTACAATTCAAATGTACTAACGTCCCTTTTGCCCGGGGCCTGCATCTCACGATGCAGGTAATGATTTACAGGTTGAAGATTCAGATCGCTAGGATTCTCGTACCAGCTGTTTGGTGATCCCCAGTTCTTTCGGGGCATTGTCATTACTTTACAGTCTTTCAGTATTTACAGACAGTCAGTGTTTTCAGTACTTCATTAGAGGCTTCATAGACTGGAGTAACAGTTAGACAGAGTCACATGCTTTTCATGTTAAGCTATGTTGGCTACAAATATGTTTCAAAATTGTATTAGAATTTCCGCACTTTGATTTATATCATCCAGACTTTCAGTAAATCAGCATGTGTTAGTTTATTTTCCGCATTCAGTATGTTATGATACCACATGTTGAT
>NW_017704229.1:0-1283 GCF_001879085.1 Nicotiana attenuata | reverse complement strand
ACTCATAAGTCAACATCCGGTTGACTTTTCCAAAACAAACCTTCCTTAAAGAGACTAAGTGTCTCATTTCCTTCTAAAACCAATCCAGATCAACCCGTTCACACAAGAGTCTTATAATGAAGCATGAAGAAGCATAAAATGGAAAAAATGGGGCGCTAACTCACGTGACGACGGGCCGGGTCGTCACAACAAAAGTATTTCTAGTAATGTCCATTTGGATAGAATATTCCACTGTAATCAAATGAAATAAGGTAGTAGTGAGTTCTAGTAGTTCAACTATATAATATTTTGTCCACAATATTTTTAGCTAGAGCATCTTAAGGACATCAGAATAACATATAAGTACCTGCAGTTTCCAAATTATCCATTTCTCCAGCAAGAACTCATTTAACTTACCAAGAATTAGCCACATATTTACTATCTTTAAAAGCAACATGTTCATATTATTCAAGGAAGTAATTTTCTTACATAGAGAATCATGTAAATGAAATCAAGATATTCTAAACAATGACATAGCAACTCAAACAGACTAAAGGATTTTTTTTACAGTCACTGCTCAAATACTACACTTTCCAACTACTAATTTATGATAACTGAGGTATATAGCTTATTCACAAACTTTAATATCACTCAAGATATGACAAATAACAGTATTCTCCACTTTAATGATATTATTTTGAGAGAGAAATGTACAGTTGCTCAGCCTAATTTAACTACATACTCATATGTTTGCTCCTAATATTCCCCAAGAAGTCAAAAGAGTCAAACAAGATGAAGGATAACAATAGCTAATCCTGAAACGTAGCAACTGACATTGAAAGATATATTAACAACCAAGATCATGATTTCATTTGCAACTAAGAAATATAACTAGAGATACACCAAATACATACATACATGATCCAAGGAAAGAATGGTGAAACTAAGAATTTCTAAATAACTTAGCACCAATGAGATCTCCTTCACAAGAATATATACATTTCTATGGATAGAAGCTTATAAAAATTCCTGGGATAATGCAAATGTTAAATCTAAGATGAGAAAATAGGTACAAGTTAACTCAAAGGGAGTATCATGGACAAACACAAAGAATATCTTAATCAACTGATCAAACATAACCCTCACAATTAGAACAAAATATAGTACATTATTTTTACGAAGAAAAAAAAAGAAATCATAACTCAGTAAGGGACCCTCTAACTCTGCTGACTACTCAACTACGTAGAGATATAAACAATCAAATGAACATGATAAATTTTAGATACTGTGCTACATCCTTTTAT
>NW_017704228.1:0-1283 GCF_001879085.1 Nicotiana attenuata | reverse complement strand
AGTTTCGAATTGGAATTCAAAATAGCCGGCGTTTGCAAAGTCATTGAAAAATAGCCACTATTTTGCTGCAACACGGAAAGTTCCAACATAATATACTGGAGATCGGTGCACCTGGGTATGAACTTCCAGCATATTATGCTGGAACTCCAACACGCGGAAAGTTCCAGCATATTATGCTAGAACTCCAACACGCGGAAAGTTCCAGTATATTATATTGGATCGGTATATTATACTGGAACTCCAGTATATTATACTGCAGTAAATCCGAATTTTGAACAGTGTTTTCGTTCAGATTTATCTTTACATGAAAAGTGACTAAATTTCGATTACTTTTGAGACGGTGGCTATTTTTGAATGACCACTTGTAAATCTTGCTATTTTTGAATTTCTCCCATTGGAACACGCTAAAAAGAAAAATCTATGTTTTTGTAAGTCAGTAATAAATTGTAAACTTATGCTAAAAAATAATTTACAACAGCAGAAAACTACTTCTGCATGAAACAGAAAAACTAATTCAAGAATCCGAATGGTCTACGTTTTTGCAAGTCAGTAATAAATTGAAAAGAAAAATCTATGTTTATTGGCTATTTGGCTGTTACAATCAAACAGTTTGAAGTGCGCTTTCTGTTTTTTTGGGTACAAAATAGTACTTAGGCAAATAGCCGGCCATATTCGTTGTTTATTTTTTTTTAATCATATACATTGATTAACACCACTATATACATATGATACGTAAATTATGCATATATTATACTTTCACCGGTTATTTTTAATTTTAAGACGGTTTGGATAAACAGCTATTTAGGTTAATACTTTTTTGTGAGAATATAAGTGAGCACAAACTCCCTAAATGTCATTCAAAATGCGAAATCAAGCACAATTAAAAAAGGCAAATATGTAAGATTTTAAAACAAAAAAGCTAAATGCAAATTGAAGATAACACCTCACCGTAATTATAAATTCTCTCTGTTGCCGCGCCTAATAGTATATCCCAATTAATATATTTATGGGAGAGGAATCGATCACAAGTTTCCAATGTGAGAAATACTCACCCAACCAACTCAACTGGCTCAAATTTTTTGTTTTTCTTGGAAAGTTGTTCATAACTAAAATAAAATATTTCAAGTAAAAACTATTTTAGGAGACATACATATTTTTCCCCATGAATCCTTTTCAGTCGCGACTTGAACCGGTTAATTAGGAATCATCATAAAACGAATGAATTTCTTTTTTCATATTCTAAAAACCTTCTTGGGATGCAAGGTATAATTCTCTATATTAGC
>NW_017704227.1:0-1283 GCF_001879085.1 Nicotiana attenuata | reverse complement strand
ATGAGTCCCAGCAGCTACACACGATCAAGCAAGTAAACCAAATTAACTTGAATAACCCAAATTCAACTCAAAATTAGCTCAGAAACTTCGAAAACCTCAAACACTGAAACAGGAGGTACTGGAACCATTTTTTACTTGAAATAAGCCAGGAATTCAACTTTAAAGCTAGAGTTTGAAATTGTTATGAAGAACACCTCAATAGAACAGTAATTTTTAGTTTTTGTGTTTTTTTTTTTGGTTTTTTCTGGAGATTTAAGATCTAAAAGGAGGTTTCTAATTCTAGATTTCAGATTTTGGTTTTTGGAATGTGAAATTCAAATTTCAAATTGTACAAACTTGTAGAACACTCTTGGGGGAATTTTCAGATCTAAAACTTTTGGAGGATTTTTTTAGAGGTTCCCAAAAACTTCTGATTCAAGGCATTGACGATGCCTTTTTATAGGCACCAATAGGGTGCAACTTCAGATTTCAGTTTTTATATTTTAGTCCCTAAAATTGTGGCTTATTCTTCAAGTAAGTGCACCTATTTTCTGATTTTAGAACTAAAGTCCTATTCTAGAAGGTTCTAGGTGATTCTAGTATAACCTACAGCACTTCTACCCAACCCTAAGTACCCAAACTGCCCCTGCACCTGTTTTGAAGTTACTACCCTCCCTATCAATTAAACAAACCCTAATTAAGGCTAGTTATGACTAATCAAGCATTTGAATTTTCAATTACACCCAACTAGCAGAAATCCTATCAATGGAATTAATCAGACCAAAACTAACATTTAACCCTGCTTTTAATAGATCAATTCACGACTAATTATTATTGCACATCAAGATAAAAGCTAAACTAATTAACATTTAAACACCTAAACTAATCAAATGTTAAACTAGCAAACATCAATATTAAACCATGCATATACCAATAGGAAAATTAAACAAACAAGAACAAAAACTCTGTAATACCCTACTCTAATTAAGAAACAAAATCTCAAAAGAAAACAAATAATTCGAGAAGAGAAGAAGAAATAGAGGAAGGAAGAAAAAAAATTTGAGGGGAGAAAAGACAATACCAGAAATCAACGCGGACCTTTCGATTTTAGCACGTTCTGATTCAATCGGAGACTAACCACGAACCCAGAACCTCAATGACCATTTTAAATTGGAGACTTCGGATTTCTAGGTTTTTGCCGGAGAACTTCGATTTAAGATTCGAAGTATTCCAGTCAGATTTGAGAGACGGGGGTTTGGGGGTTTGATAGAGGATGTCAAGGCGGTCATGTGGTGTCGTCTTGG
>NW_017704225.1:0-1283 GCF_001879085.1 Nicotiana attenuata | reverse complement strand
CCTCATATCGCCCTTAATAACACAGAACTTGGTCGCTTTCGTAACTCCGCCCACGTCGATCATCAGAGTTATTTCCCCTCGTGTTGTCTCTGTAGCCATATTAAATCCATTCAATACTCTCACTTCAGAAATTATCTGCCCTGTCAGTCCCAACTGTTCGACGACCCATGACCGAATTATGTTAGCCGAGCTTCCGGGATCGACCAAGACACGCTTGACTTTAGTGTCTCGGACCATCATGGATATTACCAAAGCGTCGTTATGGGGTTGTGCTGGTCCATCGATTTCCTCGTTGCTAAAACACAGTGTTCCCTCTGGTGCATAATCCCTGATCCGCTTCTCCCTTGTGATCGATATCTTGGTACGTTTCAGTATTGGTACTTGAGGTGCGTCTTCCCCTCCAATTATCATGTTTATGGTGTGCCGGGGTTCCTTCCTATCGGCTGGTCGATCTCGATTTTCGTAATGATTTTTGGCCCGATCACTGAGAAATTCTCGAAGGTAACCTTCATCGAGCAACCGGGCGACTTCCTCCCGCAGTTGCCTACAATCTTCGGTTCTGTGGCCATGTGTGTTGTGGTACTTACATATTAACTTGGGATCCCTCCTCGACGGATCGGACTGTACGGGTTTGGGCCATCGGGCTTCTTTGATACGTCCGATTGTCGACACCAGGGTAGCCGAATCGACACTGAAATTATATTCAGCTAATCGGGGTGCTTCCTGTCTATCGACGGCTTTCCCGAGGTTGGCCTTCGGTAACGGTCTTCTGTTCCTCTCATAGCCGCGATCGTTCCTCGTAAATTTAGGCCTCCTATCATCCTGATACGGCCGATATCTTTCCTTGTTCGGTCTTGAATCTTTGTAGTTTTCCCTACGAGGTCGATCGAAATTCCTATGTGTGGATGGCGAATCCGAACTCGCTCCACTGTGGTCGTCCTCTACCCTTATCTTCGATTGGTACCGGTTATGGATGTCTGCCCACGTAACTGCTGGAAACTCGATCAGGCTTTGCTTTAATTGCCTGGATGCGGCTGAGCTATTGGCGTTCAATCCTTGAGTGAAGGCTTGTACTGCCCAGTCATCCGTGACTGGGGGAAGATCCATCCTCTCCATTTGAAATCGAGACACGAATTCCCGGAGTGTCTCGTTTATGCGCTGTCGGACCTTGAATAGGTCGGATTTCCTTGTTTCTACCCTGATCGCCCCGGCGTGAGCTTTCACGAAGGCATCGGCTAACATGGCGAACGAATCGATGGAATTTGGCGGTAAGTTATGATACC
>NW_017704224.1:0-1283 GCF_001879085.1 Nicotiana attenuata | reverse complement strand
TCAGCGTAGTTATTCTGTTTCTGATGAGTTGGCTAATGGAACTGTAGAAGTTAAGACTATTAGCGAATTGGTCGACTGCATGGAGGTGACAAATCTATTAAACTCATTTAGTATTTAACTAATGTTATGTTGTGTATCTATAACACTGTTATTTATAAAAAATACTATTTGTGGTTGTTTTAACCTCTGAAAAAAATTGTGTACAGTTTCCAGAATACATAGACGGGCAAAGGATTGAAGTATGTTTATAAAACTAAGATTTAACTGATAGGAAATGAGAGGATCAAATCAAAGGAAAACATTTATATAGGGGATTGAATATGCTTTGTAAATGGGAAGCTATTTTACTCTGAATTTATATATGTTGCTGTTTTAGTAATTTTGTCAAATTTGATTTGCTTATAATATATTACATATTTTCTGGAAATGACATAATTGTGTGAGTGTTAGTTGTAATAAAATGACTTATTTGTTTTCTACGCCATGTGCATATATATGTTTTTTTGGAATACCTGTTAAGTAAGTTTATGAGCATTTTACAATCTGAAACTTCACTAATAAAAAGTTTCAAGTTAACAAAACTTGAGCAACTACAAGGCCATGTTAATGTAAAGTTGTCTCAACTATATACATATCTCACTCTCATTAACAGAGGGACCATTCCTAAAATCCCTAAAATTGTGATCCCTTTTATGCGACCAAATACTACAATTCCCCTTCCTCTCAAGCAGACAAACTCTGTAAGTGCCCATGTGGTTACAGCTCTGCACATAGGTTCTTCCAAACTTCTCAGCTCAGCGAAATGTGCAAAACATCAAGAGACAATTCGAGGCACTGACTCTATACCTCAAAAAACAAAAAGGCCAATGCTTGTGCTTTCTCCTTTTGCTCGGTAGATGTTTTCCGGACTGCTTTCCTGGATGATTTAGTATCAGATCTACATAGTTTTCAACTGCTCTAATGTATTGATCTAATTTACAACTAAATTTTTGCACTAGCAAATCTGTTGATCAAGAATGATGGTTGCCAAACTCTACTCGAAGTTGCTCAAGCAAACGGTTTTATTAATGTTGTTCGTACTATTGAGGTATAATATTGGGTGTTAGTATCATGCTTTAATTACAGCAAGCTTATCATAACTCTTGCGCTTTTGTTGCGTGCAGATGCTTGAGGAAGCTGGCGCTGGACTAACTCTAAGGAGTCTGAGGTGCTGAGCGGAGGAATGGTTGTCGTTGTGCTAAGTTACCTCTGTTTGTATAAGTTTCATGCACTTTTTTATATTA
>NW_017704223.1:0-1283 GCF_001879085.1 Nicotiana attenuata | reverse complement strand
AGCTCATTTCTTGGTTCATATCTGGTATCATGGGCCACTAAAAAGCAGAATTCAATGGCTTATCCACTTATGAGGCTGAGTATGTGTTGCTGACTCTGTTTTGCTCAACTGCTGTGGATCAAACAGCAGCTGATGGATTTTGGCATTGAAGTTGGTTGCATCCCTATATTTTGTGATGACACTTGTGCTATTAGTATGACCAAAAACCCAAGTTCATCATAAGAGGACTAAGCACATAGATGTTAGGCATCACTTCTTAAGGGACAACTATGAGAAAGGATTAATTACTATAGAATTCTGTGCTACTGATAAATAAATTGCTGACATCTTTACTAAAGCACTGAGTAGAGAAAGCTTTAAAAGGAATAGATTAGAATTAGGGATGATTAAGATCACCTAAATGGGACCATCTCAGGATGGACAATGAAAAAAATTATTTTTGGCTCGGAAATCTGGAACTTGTGTAAATATCTAGATTAATTTTTACTCAGTTTCATACTATAAATAGTATACTCCTGTGACATGTGTTGATATGACTCACTGATTACTGCCAACTCTACACTACTATAAAGTAGGAAGAGAGGGTCGCAATAGCTTTTACCCGATATGAGGGTCGGGATCGAATTCCTCAAAGAGCTAGAAATTGGAGCTGGGTATCTATCTAGACTAGAGTCGTGTAATTGTTCTAAATGTCACTTCCAACATTTTTGACTTTTTTCAATTATAAACTACTTTTATCAAACTACTAATTGAAACTAGATTATGCTACGAGATAATTGCTAAAGTTGTATCTAATGGAAAGAAGGGCACTAGGGTCTTGACATCACCTAGGTGGCTAATTGACGGGTAGATGTTACTAAGGTTCGATTGACATAATTGGGGCTTATGCTATAACCATTGCACAATTTTACCCACTCTCACAACTCTCGATAAAGAGAGTGATTTTGCCCACTTGACTCTCTCGAGACCAAATGGGTAGGCAAATTAGATCAAGCAACTAGGGTTCAAGTAGGGTGATTACTCTCTCGAGGTTTAACCCGTTAATTGGGACTATCATTTCTCATGAGTCCATCCCAATTCCTTGTTGGGTCAATTTTGGAGACTTAGACTCTCTTTCTCAAGAAGAGTCAAATCCACAAAGCACAAATCAGTATTTGCAACCACCAATTTATAGATTAAAACATAAAATCAACCCAAATAGCAAACACCCATAGTCAATCTAACCCTACATGGCAACACGCATCAATTACCCACACTAGGGTTGAGCAACAACCCTAGCTAAT
>NW_017704222.1:0-1283 GCF_001879085.1 Nicotiana attenuata | reverse complement strand
GTTTAAAACTTTAAAGGGGTACGTTAACGTTACGGTAACCGGGGTGTAAAAGTTACCCGTAAAACCCGTAGGTTACCGTTACGAAACCTAATTAAGTACGTTTAAGGTCCCTTAAAACCGGGGGTAAAACGGTAAAGTAACTTACGTAAAGTAGTTAGCGTTACGGAGTTAACTAAACGGAACGTTTTAGGTAACCTTAAAACGGGACCGACGTAGTCCCGTAAACCCCGTTAAACGACCTTTTTACCCGTTTTACCTACCCGTTTTAAACCAACTTTACGACGTTTAGTCGACTAGAGTACGACTAGCCGACTAGGCGTCGGTCCGACCGACGAGTACCTACCGTTTTTACGTTTCCTAACTAGGACCTCCGTTTAGCGGGGTTACCGAAAACGTCAAAACTTAACTACGGAATGAAACCCGGGAAACCGGGAAACCAACGGACGGAAGGAAACCACCGGTTTTACGTTACTACCAAACCGGAATTAGGAACGAACTAAGTTAGTTTACGTAACTAGCAAGTACCCTTACCGGTCGTAAAAACTAAAGCAACGAAGACACTTACCTAACAACCTACGGTAAATTAAAGAATAGTTCGTAAGGAACGAAAATAAGGTAAGGTACGTAGCGGAACGGTTTAAGTTATTAATTTAGACGACTAGCTACGTTAAGGTTACCCTCGTTACCGACTTTAGGTCGTCACTTTAGTTCACGGAAAACGGTTAACCGGTACGGAAGTTTTAGTTAGGGAAAAGTAATTAACAACTGTAGACTTAACCCCGTAACCGAAAGTAGTGGCTTCGGGGTTCCGGGGCGTCCGGGTAAGGGTTACCTTACGGACGTTCCTATAGGTGGTCAAATACCACGAGATCGAGATCAACCCGACTAAATACAGACCGATCCAAAGACATCACCATCGTGGACAACGTAAAATCCGTGCAGAGGCTGATCGGACGGATAGCGGCTCTAGGACGATTTATCTCGAGGTTGTCGGATCGAAGCCACAAATTTTTCTCTCAACTCAAGAAGAAGAATGATTTCACCTGGACTGGGGAGTGTCAACAAGCATTAGAGGAACTAAAATGATACCTATCGAGCCCGCCATTGCTTCACACCGCGAAGGCCAATAAGAAACTCTACTTATATTTGGCGATGTCGAAAATCGCGGTAAGTGGTGTCCTAGTTCGAGAAGACCAAGGTATGGAATTTCCCGTTTACTATGTAACCTTAGGGGAAGCAGAAACTAGATATCCACACTTAGAAAAATTAGCACTTGCACTAAT
>NW_017704221.1:0-1284 GCF_001879085.1 Nicotiana attenuata | reverse complement strand
AGGTTAGACTTGATACCTACTGGGTACATGTGTTTATGTACTCATGCTACACTTTTGCACTAATCGTGCAGGATCCGAGGCAGGTGCATCTAGCAGTCATTCCGGCGTGCACCCCCGCTACCCCGAGGCCTAGTGGTGAGCTGCCTTCTGAGTCCGTTCTGCAGCACCCGGAGTCTCTCTTTTGCAATTATTTTCTGTCTACTCTATTTCAGACAGCAGTCTATAGTTTTGTATATTCTACAAGTTGCTCATACACTTGTGACACCAGGTCTTGGAAGACATGCTAGTAGACTTTATGGTTTTGGAACATTTATTTCACTGTATTTGCTCACTCATTAGCTTTTGCTTTACTTTATTGGATTTTCTACTCATTTCCTTAATAAATGAAATTCAACTACTTTGAAATTTATTAAAAAGAATAATTACATGGTTAGTTCACTGCCTAGTGGCGACGTTGGGCGCCATCACAGCCTATAGCAGAAATTGGGTTGTGACAACATAGTATCAGAGCACTAGGTTCACGTAGGCCTCACAAGTTATGAGCAGGTCTAATAGAGTCTTGCGGATCGGTGCGGAGACGTCTGTACTTATCTTCGAGAGGCTGTAGGGTGTTAGGAAAACTACTCTTTCTTCATCTCCTATCATGCAGTTGATATCTTATTTTCTTGCTTGCTTATTAGTTTAGTCCGTAGTAATTTAGTTTTAAAAATCACAATCATCTTCGTCATACTCACTTGAGCATTAAATATATAAATAGCTTAGATTGGCAAATAGTTGATCATAAATCCTCATGAGAACGATACGCTCTTATCCTTTATTACTTGTCAACTGCGTATACTTGCGTGTGTGTTTGGATCCAAAAAGTTTTTGGTGCCGTTGCCGGGGATTTAGAATTAGTTATTTGTCTAAAATAAGCATTTATTTGTTTTTGTTCAAGTGTTAATCTGTTTGACTGTTTCTGACTCTACAAGTGTTCACCTCGAATGCTAAGAAGAAGCAACAGTTTGAACAACCTTCCTCCTCCTGATCCTGAACCCAAAAGACTCTTCCACAGGTTAAGGAGGGAGGCGGAAGAATGAGCAAGAATTGCAGAGTTGGGTATTGTAGTCCAACCACAGCCAATCGAGAGGGCAGGAAATGAAGAAAGATCGGTGATTGAGGCTGCAAGGCCTAGTCTTGCTAATATGACTCAGGCAATCATGAAGCCTGACATCACGGGACACTTTGAGCTCAAACAGTACATGGTGTAGCTGATTCAGTCCACAGGGTAGTATGTGGGTCTAT
>NW_017704218.1:0-1284 GCF_001879085.1 Nicotiana attenuata | reverse complement strand
TCTCCAAACCCCACCAAAATTACACCCTATGGCCTCCTCACCCTCCTCTTTCCGAATCCACAACCAATAACCTTAAAATCCTCTCCAAGTGGCTCGAATTTTGGATCAAAAATCGGCCTAGAATCCTAATTTCTCAAGGCTGGGGGTTTATTCACTTTTGGACTATAATAGCCCTTAATCATGTGTTTTCTCATGAAAACACATGATTAAGGACGGTTTTAGTCCAAACGATTCCAAGTATGCTGGCCAGAGTTCTAGTTTGAAGTAGGTATTTCCTTTCGTTTTTCTTTTTTGTTTTTCCTTTCGTGATTTTTATTTTTCTGTTTTTGCTCAGTGTCTCATTTGTTATTTTATTTTTATGTTTGTGCCTGATTTGCGTCATGGTCATAGGGTTCTTTTTTTAGATTGTAATTACATAGTTTAATCCTGCTCTTGTTAGTTGCCTGATTTACTGTTTTACATGATTTATGCGTTTTCATTTAATATTTTACTGTTTGTTTTAATTGTTCTTATTACTCTAATAGTAAAATTAGTTTTAGGATCCCTATTAATTAGAATCAGTTTAGCTTGGACATTTCCTCTAGTTTAATTTCAGTTCTCTTGGGTTCAGTTAAAAATTGCTGGTGGATTTTGCAAATTAGGGGGTTTGGTCCTTGGTGAATCAATACCTTAAGTCAGTAGGCCATTTGAATTGGGTCACTTGGCCCAGATTCCTAGTTGGTAGACTTAGGTAAAATTCAGGGGTCTTAAGGGTATATTGGGTATTCTACATAAGAGAATCTTGCAGTAACTGAAATAGAAACCCCTAGAACCTTCTAGATTGGGTTTCTAATTTGAAAATCAGGAATTGGGTGGTGTAACTTGGGTAACAAGTCAGCCCCTTAAGGACTTTAAGCTATAAAACTAAAAAGCTAATAAGGGACGAAGGTGTAAAGTAATATTTCTGAAAGTTGCCCTAACTTTGCCTATAAAAAGGGCAGTACCCTGCCTTGCAATACAAGTTTAGAAGTCCAGAGATCTGAAATTCAAAATTAAAAAGTTTGGGAAGCCTAGAAAAAAAAATCTGAAAATTTGAAATCCAAAGTGGGAGAAGAGCTAGAAATCTGAAATTTGAAATTCAAAGTGTGAGAGGTCTAAAAATTCAAAAAATCTGAGAGTTTGAATAGTTTTGTGAGGGAAATTTCCAGATTCTAAGAAATTCTTAGATCCTAAGGGTTTTTAGATCTTAGAGTGGTAGAGAATCTGCAGAATTTGTAGAGTAAACGTCACAGATTTGAGAGTTTT
>NW_017704217.1:0-1284 GCF_001879085.1 Nicotiana attenuata | reverse complement strand
GCAATCCGGATTGGCAAGGAGAGATGGGTAGGAACATGGTACAAAAATCACCAGGGGTTCTCGAATTAGATGTTGTCTCAGCATTGTCAGCACATGTCTCTACGCTGACCAACCAAGTCAATCAGATGACCATGATCATTAACAAGCAACAAGCCCAGCCAGTGCAACAAGTTCAAATATTTTGTGAAGTATGTGGAGAGGGTCACATGAGAAATCTATGCCCATCAAACCCAGAGTCTGTATATTTTGTGGGTAATGCAAATCGAGGCCAAACAAATCAGTATGGGGACACTTACAACCCCAACTGGAGAAATCACCCAAACTTCTCCTGGGTGGAAATCAAGGCAATCAGAATCAATACCGGCCTCAAGCACCTCAACAACAATCCAGACCACCTCAGGATGAACAACAAGCTAGCCTTGAGGAGATGATGAAGAAATTGATGGCCGACCAGCAAGCCCTCAATCAGAAATTAATAGCATATCAGCAAACCTTCAATCAGAAATTAATAGCAGATCAACAAACTTTCAATCAGAAAATAATGGCTGATTAGCAGACTCAAGCCACAGCACTAAGAAATTTAGAGCACCACGTGGGCCAACTTGCCAGAGCCCAAAATACCAGACCAGCAGGGGCTCTTCCTAGTGATACTAAGCCCAATCCTAAAGCTCAAGTCAATGCGGTTACCTTGAGAAATGGAAGAGCATTAGAAGAAAGTTCCAAAGAAAAAGAAGAATACAGCTCATCCTGAAGGAGAATTAGTTCCCAAGCCAGTTGAGGGGAATGAGAAAGATGACAAGGTACCTGAGCCAGTAATTGAGACTAGGCCACCACCTCCGTTTCCACAAAGACTGCATAAGCAAAAAGATGATGCTAAGTACAAGAACTTCCTAGATATTTTGAGCCAAGTGAGTGTGAATTTGCCTTTGGTAGAATTTTGCAGGAAGTGCCTAAGTATGAAAGGTACCTCAGAGATATTGTGGCAAACAAACGAAGACATGCAGAGTTCGAAACAGTTGCACTTACTGAAGAGTGCAGTGCCAGAGTTCAGAGTAAACTTCCTCCTAAGTTGAAGGATCCCGGGAGTTTCACAATTCCTTTGTCTCTTGGAAAACAAGAAGTTGGTAGAGCCCTGTGTGATTTAGGGGCTAGTATAAATTTGATGCCATACTCTTTGTTCAAACAACTTGGATTGGGGGCGCTCAGACCTACTACAATCACTTTACAGTTAGCAGATAGGTCACTAGTCATGCCAGAAGGAATTATTGAGGATGTGTTAGTTCA
>NW_017704216.1:0-1284 GCF_001879085.1 Nicotiana attenuata | reverse complement strand
ATTGGACTGGGTCGAGATCTTCGACCGTTGCTTTACAGGCTTCCACGACGTCGGGGTCTTTGATGGTGTCCGTTGTCGGGTTGACCTTAGTCCCCGACACGGCTAATTGCTATGCCTCCGCACTCGCCCCCTTTAGCTGTTGGGTGTGGGCGCAGTCTTGGGCTATTTTGTAGCATTCTTGTGCGGTGCGTGGCTCGCCTCGAATACTGGATACTCCCCATGGGGTAGGGAATTTGATCACTTGGTAGAGGCTTGAAGGGACCGCCCGCATGGCGTGTATCCACGGGCGTCCTATGATGACGTTGTACGTCGTTTCTTGGTTTATCACGTGGAAAGTTTTTTCCAGCGTGACTCCTCCCGCTAGGACGGGTAGTGCTATTTCTCCGGACGTCCGTTCCACTGCATTGTTAAAACCGGTTAGCGTTATGCAGCACGGTATTACCCTATCCTCGAGTCCCATTTGTACGAGGACCCTTGGGTGGATAATACAGGCGCCACTTCCATCGATCATGACTCTTTTAACATCTGTATCAGCGATACGTAAAGTGATAACTAAAGCATCATAATGAGGGAAAGACAAACCGTCGGCATCAGACTTATCGAAGGTGATACTATCTTCGAAGTCGTCATACCGTTCATGGGCGATGGTCCGTTTTAGCCTGTGTGTGGTGGCGAACTTGACGTGATTGATCACTGACTCGTCGCCGCCTCCGACGATCATATTTATCGTGCGCGCTGGGGAAGGTGGCTTCGGCGGCCCGTGGGGTTGTTCTCGTCCGCGTGCAAAGTTGATTTTCCCTTTGTCACTGAGTAACTCCCTCAGGTATCCCTGGTTCAGCATCCTGACCACCTCTTGCCGTAGGCCTATGCAGTCTTCGGTTTTGTGTCCTTGTTCCTGATGGAACTCACATAGGGCGTTTCATTTCCTTGTGGCAGGGTCTGATTTCATCTTCTGCGGCCACTGCACCTTGGTGCCCAGCTTCTCCAGTGCGTATACTATTTCTGAGGGAGATACACAAAAGTTATGGGCGGTTAATAAAGGGGGCGTACCTCTTTCATTTCGGAGTGGGGCGATATGTCGCTGTAGCGCGTCTGTATGCCTTGGTGGCGGATGGGAGGATCTGGTGTATGGCTGATGTCAATCTCTGTTAGAGCGGGGAAGTTGTTCTCGTCGTCCTTCGTTCCGTCGATCTCTCCTCATTTTTGAGTGTATCGCTGTTAGCCGTTGGGTCGGCCCATTAAAATCGTCCTCGTCCACTCGTACCTCGGCGCAATAGGCATTGT
>NW_017704215.1:0-1284 GCF_001879085.1 Nicotiana attenuata | reverse complement strand
TCTATTTCTGTCTAGGGGTTTCCGCTTCTGCGGACAAGAGACCGCTTCTGCGGACCACGAGCCGCTTCAGCGGTTCTTCATTAAAGTCAAGATTTCCGCTTCTGCGGCCCTTCACCGCACCTGCGGTTGCCGCTTATGCGGATTCATTACCGCTTCTGCGGTTTCAAACAAAATTCCAAGGACCGCATTTGCGACTACCATCTCGCAGGTGCATAACCGGTTCTGCTGTTAAACTTCCGCACCTGCGGAAACTGAAGAAGCACTCGAATTTCGCTCCTGCGGTGGTCTAGCCGCTTCTGCAGCTTCGCTTCTGCGCCTCCCAAGCCGCAGAAGTGGAAATACCAGATGACAGAACCTTCAGCAATTCATTCAACTTCAAAATTTTTTGTCAACCACCCGAAATCATCCCGAGGCCCCCGGGACCTCAACCAAAAGCACCAATACCACCTAATACCTTATTCGAACTTGTACCAATCCTTAAAACACCTAAAACAACACTGGAAACCCGATTAAATCAAAGATTCAAGCCTAAGAACTTCAAATTCCAACAAAACGCACTTTCGATCAAAAACCTAACCAAACCTCGCCCGAATGACCTGAAATTTTGCACACACATCCCAAATGACATGACGGAGCTACTGCAACTTCCGGAATTCCAATCCGACCCTCGGATCAAAAACTCACTATCGGACCGAAAACTTCAAAAACTCAAACTTCGGCATTTCAAGCCTAAATGAGCTACGAGCCTCCAAAATACATTCCGAACACGCTCCCAACCCCGAAATCACTTAACGGAGCTAACGGAACCATCGGATTTCCATTCCGAGGTCATCTTTACACTGTTCTGATTACGGACCATTTTTCAACTCTTAAGCTCTCATTTAGGGACTAAGTGTCCCAAAACACTCCGAATCCCAACACCGAATATCCCGGCAAACCAAAATAGCAGAATAAACTTAGGGGAAGCAGTTTAATAGGGGATCGAGGCGTGAATTCTAAAAACGACCGGTCGGGTCGTTACAATTAAAGAATATGAAGCAAAGTAATAAAGGAACCTCATACCAAATCAATGAATGCTAGAATTAATACAAAGCAACAAGACAAGCCTAATATATGACAGTTAAAGTGTACAAATAAAACAATAAAGGCAAGTAAAAAGTAATCATGGAATCATGGAAGAAATGAATATTTCAATACAAGAGTAATTAATGACAAGTAACAAGTTACGACATAGAAAGCAATTAGAGCATGTAATGATTAAGACATGGAATAAGATAATTATAG
>NW_017704214.1:0-1284 GCF_001879085.1 Nicotiana attenuata | reverse complement strand
ATTAAATTAACAGGAAAAGTAGGTAGTCACAACCTCGTACCATCAAACATTTCGAACTTAGGAGGTTTGTACCCCTCAGGCAGTTCGACATCAGGTTGTATGCAGAGGTCCTCATAGTTCAACCCTTCGATCCCTTTGCTTCCTTTGACGCCCTGAATTTGGCTGGTTAGTTTCTTAAGTTCCTCGGCCAAGTTTCTAATGAGCACATCTTTTTCATCAGATTCAGGTGTGCAAGATACAGGTTGGGTGGAGTGTGGTATGGTCTCCACGTAGATGGGATTGTTATGGTGGCCTGGCGCATGGGCGTGGAAATGGTCATCTACGGAGTTTTGAGGTTCTGGGATGAGTAGTGGAGCGTTGTTTGGGGTATGGCAAGTGTTGCATTGGTTCTTTGGTAGAGCAATGGGATGATTTTGTTGTTTTGGGATATTTTGAGGAGGTGTGGGGTTTTGAACATTGGGGAAATTGGCGTCCGGGGTGCTGAGGGAGAATGATAGGTTGGCCAGATTCCGAACCTGATTGAGCTCTTCCTGAAACTTCAACAATTTCTGTTCGAGTTGTGACACATTTTCATCGGGAACCTGAATACCATGGCCATCAGTGGCCTCTGCTGTTGCGTTCTCTTTTCTGATGTTGTTCAAATCTTTCATCTTGCTTTTGTTCTTGTTCTTAACAGGACTAAGAGGAGGAGTGGGTGGAGGGCCCCTGAATCTCGTAGAATAAGATGATGTTGCCAGAGTGCACGAACTAACCTTTGGGTAGGGGAATAACAAAACAAAAAAAGGTAACCAAGTTAGTGAGGTTCATAAAAAGTATTGCAATATTTAAACACGTAGTGCAGGAATATAAAGCGTGTCCTAATTTGGGAACCTCGTTGTGCCTGAGGTGGGCTTAGCGACAAGTTGATTTGGAGAACTTGGAATGCTAAATGCCTTATTTCATTAATAAAAAGAAAGACGAATCTCAAATCGACGCTAAATAAACAGGAAATAAAAGTTACTTATGGCCATTGGCCTTGTAACATTTTAAAACGAAAAAGATAAACTCCTATCTACTTGGTCCCAGAAGGACCTTCCCCAGATTCGGCATCCTTGGCTCCGTCGAACAGCTTCCCCAACTCGCGAAGTCCCAGCAACAGGTACGCTCTGGCTAGATGTCCGCCTTTGGTCCCTTCAGCATTTTGACAATCTTCTACCCTCTTGAGAAATTTCCTCTCCAGTTCTACTATGCCTCGCTCCAAGTATCCTAGCCGTTTGTTGGCACTGACAGCCATGTCCTTCCATT
>NW_017704212.1:0-1284 GCF_001879085.1 Nicotiana attenuata | reverse complement strand
AGTTTCCAACACTCTTAACCGTTCGTTCATACGATATCCGGTTAAAAAGATATAGGTATTTGAAAAAGGGCCAATGAGATGGTGCCAAGTAGCACCTTTTGACTTTTCAACCAAAATGGATATTTATCTTCCTATGTCGTCTCTTTCTTCATAATTCCAGAGAGCTCGACCAAATAAGACCCCTAACCTCACCCTTAAGCTGTCCACAAGGTTATCCAACAAGATTATCATCCGAGGCACAAAATCACGAAGCAATAACACTAGAAGGATCCCCACGACGTGAGTATCGCTATATTGCCTCTCTTTTTCTTTGTAGTTGGAGTTTTGGAAGGTATTTAATAGTTAAGAAAATGCCTTATTTCTGTATTTAAGCTTTTAAATATGAAGGAATGTTGATAAATTCATTTCCTAATAGCTAGAACTCACGGGACGGTGATTGGAAGCCGTGAGTTCGAATTATTCGACTTGTTGTGCGCTGTTTTTGGGCTGTTTCGTGTTGGTATTGGGTTGTATCTTTTACTACTGTTTTGTGGAGTTTTGGAGGAGGAAGGATGTGGAAAAACACCATATAGATGTAGGGTTGTGGGCTGGTAGTTCTTCGTAACATTTCCGGATCGTTTGACACGACTACGGTGGCCGTCGTATGTATGAAGTGATTAGGTTGTGCGTGGACTGTTTTGGGAGGCTCAATATGATTATTATTGATGTTGTTTGGGCTGTTTGGTGATTGTTTGGAATTGTGTGAAGTCATATATATAGGGGAGGTGCTGTCCGTTTCATCGTAAAATAGGTTGTGGTCGATACATAATAGTTATGACGCTTGAATGATAACTACAGTATCGTTTCTCTTATTGTAGACTAAGGAGTCGTGAAAATTTCATAGCTTGAGATTGGGGCAGTATATACAAGGTATGTTAAGGCTCTTCCTTCATTCTTTTGGCATGATCTAAAGTGAAACGAACATAAACGATACGCTATTTCATAATGAATCTACTCCTAGCAACTAAGGTTGTCCATGTTATTCTTTCCTTATAAAGTTATTCCAAGAAAGTATATATGATCCTTGAGTCCTAGTGAAGTTCATATTGATGGTATGATGTCCATAATGTTAATCGATGGTGCAATGACCTTATGTCACTCCAAAAGGTTTAGAACGTGACTCCATGAGTCCAGCATGCATTATATATGTATCTACTTTACTCTACCGAGCCGCGCTGTAGTCGGCCGGGTATGGCACCATTTGTGCAACCACTGATCAGTTGGTTTACCGAGCTCACGTGCCGG
>NW_017704211.1:0-1284 GCF_001879085.1 Nicotiana attenuata | reverse complement strand
ACTACTCCCTCCGTTCCAGTATATATGAACCTATTCCTTTTTGGCCGTTCCAAAAAGATGACCCTTTCTAATTTGGTAACAATTTAGCTTAAACTTACAATTCTAGCCTTAATGAGAAGCTTTTATAACCACACAAATACTCTGGGCCCCTTTTTGACTTGTTTAGGACCACAAATTCCATAAGTTTTATTTTTTCTTAAACTTCGTGCCCAGTCAAACAGGTTCACATAAATTGAAATAGAGGGAGTATTTATTCTGCCTAGGTCTTAAAGCATCGCGAACGCAGAAGGAGGATTGCGTTCGCGAAGAAGAAAAGGTAAAGGCTGCCCAGATGTGCTTCGCGAACGCGGAGAGGAGATTTAGATGGCTCAACGACTGGGCTTCGCGAACGCGTGAAGCAACACGCGAACGCGAAATGGACTTGTGAGCCGCTTTATGGAAGCTCCTACTACCTCCCATTTAAAGGTAGCAAAAAGAATACTTCGGTACATCAAAAATACACTTGATTATGGAATTCTTTATTCATCTTCTAAAGATTCTAAGTTTGTGGGATATTGTGATAGTGATTGGGCTGGTGATATTGATGATCGTAAAAGTACTACTGGGTTTGTTTTCTTTCTTGGAAATTCTGCATTTACATGGAATTCTAAAAAACAACCAATTGTTACTTTGTCAACTTGTGAGGCGGAGTATGTTGCAGCTTGCTCATGTGTTTGTCATGCAATTTGGTTAAGAAGTTTGTTGGAGGAACTTCACCAACCACAAAAGGATGCCACAAAGATTTTTGTTGACAACAAGTCGGCTATCGAGTTAGCCAAAAATCATGTATTTCATGAAAGGAGCAAGCATATAGATACAAGGTATCACTTTATTAGAGATTGTATATCTAATAAAGTTGTGGAGCTTGAGCATGTGAAGTCGCAAGATCAAATTGCGGATATTTTTACCAAGCCATTAAAGATTGAAGTTTTTCAAAAGCTAAGGATGGCACTTGGAGTGATGAAACAAGTTTAAGGGGGGATGTTAAAATTATAATAAACTTGTTTCCATTAGTTCACATTTATATTATATATGTTTAGATTAGTTCATATTAGTATGAGATGTATGAACAAGTGTAGACTAATGTGAACTTCATTATATGTATGAACTAGTGTAGACTAATGTGAACTTCATTATGAGATGTATGAACTAGTGTAGACTAATGTGAATTTAGTTAGTGTGTTTACATGAAGTTTAGGCTAGATACATGTAGGAGTTCTACTATAAATCCCAATGTATGCTAGC
>NW_017704210.1:0-1285 GCF_001879085.1 Nicotiana attenuata | reverse complement strand
GGCAACGTCGACGCTCTTCCTAGGAAGGCTCTAGCAATCCTACGGGACTGTTATTACAACCGGACCGGTGCCACAAAATGACAGTGTATTGAGCATAAATCTATGAGATATGCCATCTATCACAAAAGATTGCGCCATGGTTCGAATCGTCAGAGTAATGTCGCCATGAGGAGCTCGAGGAGTCAATGGTCATAGTCGTTTCCCATCGCTTTGTTCTGAGAAACGCGGAGACTATCTGTACGCGGTGAAATCAGAGGACCTGATTTCCCACTAATAAGCCATCTCGGGGAAGTGCCTCGAGACCCCGAGGACATGAAGCCACAGCTTAGTCCTCTCCCTCGGGGCTGGTAAAGGCCCGATTCGAGGCCAGGCGGAGGCCGAGGCTAGGACAAAGAGAGGAAGCTCCCAAGACACGCGGTTGAGTCTGACAAGGCCGACCTATCCAGAGCCTACGCTGAGGCATCGCATCAAGCCATCCCATCTCCGTATTTTGTAATTAAACATACATTTATTTGCAATTGAGTTCCCCGCCTATATAAGTAGGACTCGCCCCACCTTGTAATGGACTGATGTTGCTCCACTTCTCCAATAAGCAATATCTCTCTCTCTATCTCTTTCTTCTAAGTTACTGTGTTCTTCGACCCCGAGGTCGCCCTAGCTATTTTTATTGTTCTTTCGTTTGTTCTTCGTCATTTAGCTCAAGATTGACGGTATAAAGCTTTGTATACACATACTTATCTCGTTATCCCCTTCCCCGACTACCCTCGATAAGATTACCTCCGATAGGCCCCGAGGTAGGCTCGAGGCCTGGCCCCGAGGTATCTACTAGCTTGTTCTAAGCCCGGGAACACCCCCTTACTGGTTCGATTGTTATTTTGGCTAGCTTGATCTTTACCGTCTTACTCCATATTTAACACTAATCACCCTTCAAAACTAGCTCGGGAATAGATCATGTATTTTTAGAATCCCATTTATAAATTTAATTGTTGTTACCATTTTCACGGTAAACAACCTAGAAATTGATATGTTTGGATTTTACCATGATTTTTGACATGAAATTGAGAGTAAATTACATATTTGAGTTCGTGAGGTTATAGGTAAAGTTTATCTTCAAAAACCTTTGAATTCCAGGCACGCGGGTCCGAGGGCATTTTTGTCAACTTTTCGATTGGGGGTTGAAATTATTATAAATTGGAGTATTATGAGTAATTGAACATATATTAATGGGTTTACATAATTATTTGCTAGTTTTGAGGCGTTATGCATCGATTTTAGTCATCAGAAG
>NW_017704209.1:0-1285 GCF_001879085.1 Nicotiana attenuata | reverse complement strand
CAGATTTTCTCGTCTCTTCCCACTCCAACCAGCTTGTCACAGTACGTTCTCAAATGGACCCTTGGATCCCCTATACCATCAAATATCTCGAACTTAGGAGGTTTGTACCCCTCGGGCAGTTCGACATCGGGCTGTATGCAAAGATCTTCGTAGTTCAGCCCTTCAATTCCCTTACTTCCTTCAATGCCTTGAATTCGGCTAGTCAATTTCTTGAGTTCTTCGGCCAGGTTTCTGATGAGCAAGTCTTTATCATCAGACTCGGGTGTGCTCGAGATGGGCTGGGTGGAGTGTGGCATAGTCTCCACATAGATGGGGGTATTATGGTGGGTATGGCAGTGGTCATTTGTGGAGTTCGGGAGTTCTAGGATGAGTAGCGGGGTGTTATTTGAGGTATTGCAGGTGTTGCAGTGGTGGTGAGGAGCGGGATGGCTCTGTTGCTTTGGGATGTTCTGTGGAGGTGTAGGGTTCTGAGCATTTGGGGAAATTGATATCTGGAGTAGTGAGGGAAAATGACAGATTTGCCAGATTCCGAACTGATCAAGTTCTTCTTGGAATTTCAGCAGCTTTTGTTCGAGTTTGGGATGCATTTTCTTTGGAAACCTGAGTAACATGACCATGAGTGACCTCTACCTGTTCAGTTTGAGTTTTCCTTTCTGGCGTTGTTCAAATCTTCCATCTTCCTTTTGTTCTTGTTTTTGCTAGGCTAAGNGGAGGAGTGGGTGAGGGCCCCTGGATCTCGTGGAATAAGATGATGTTGCCAGAGTGCACGAACTAACCTTTGGGAGCGAATAACAAACGAAATAAACAAAAGGTACCAAGTTATTGAGGATCATAAAAAGTATTGCAATATTTAAACACGTAGTGCCGGAATGTAAAGCGTGTCCTAATTTGGGAACCTCGTTGTGCCCGAGGTGGGCCTAGCGACAAGTTGATTTGGAGAACTTGGAATGCTAAATGCCTCATTTCATTGATAAAAATAAGATGAATCCCAAATTGACATTAAATAAACAGGAAATAAAAGTTACTAATGGCCACTGGCCATGTTACATTTTAAAGCGAAAAAGATAAACTCCTATCTACTTGGTCCCAGAAGGACCTTCCCCAGATTCAGCATCCTTGGCTCCGTCGAACAGCTTCCCAACTCGCGAAGTCCTAGCAACAGGTATGCTCTGGCTAGATATCCACCTTCAGTTCCTTTAGCCTCTTGACAATCTTCGACCCTTTTGAGAAACTTTCTTTCCAGTTCCACTATGCCTCGCTCCAAGTATCCCAGCATTTTGTTGGC
>NW_017704208.1:0-1285 GCF_001879085.1 Nicotiana attenuata | reverse complement strand
ACACAGGGTCTCCACTCCCTAGTTGATGATTTTTAGACATAGGGTCTCCACTCCCAAGTTACTTTTCCAAAATAGGGTCTCCACTCCCTAGTTGATGATTTTTAGACATAGGGCTCTTACTCCCTAGTTGATGATTTTTAGACATAGGGTCTCCACTTCCAAGTCACTATTCCAACATAGGGTACCCACTTCCTAGTTGTTGATATTTAGACATAGGGTCTCCACTCCCTAATTTTTTTCTAACATAGAGTCTCCACTCCGTAGTTCATTGTTTTTCGACATAGGGTCTCCATTCCCTAGTCGATTTTCCACCATAGGGTCTCCACTCCCGAGTTGATGTTTTCAAACATAGGGGCTCCACTCCCTAGTCGCTTTTCTAACATAGCATCTGCACTCCATAGTTGCTTTTCAAATATAGGGTCTCCACTCCCCAGCTGATTTTGTTTTAGACATAGGGTCTCCACTCCATAGTAGTTTTTCGACCATAGGGTCTCCACTTCCCGGGTGATTTTGTTTTAGACATAGGGTCTCCACTCCCTAGTTGATGATTTTTAGACATAGGGTCTCCACTCCCTAGTCTCTTTTCCAACGTAGGGTCTCCACCCCCTAGTTGATGATTTTTAGTCATCGGGTCGTCACTCCCTAGTTGTTTTTCCAACATAGGGTCTCAACCCCCTAGTCTCTTTCAAACATAGGGTCTCCCTTCCCTAGTTGATTATTTTTAGACATAGGGTCTCCAACCTCTAGTCGTTTTTCCAACGTAGTGTTTGCACTCACTAGTTGATGATTTTTAGACATAGGGTCTCCACTCCCTAGTTGATGTTTTTAGACATCGGGTCTCCACTCCCTAGTTGTTTTTCCAACATAGTGTCTCCACTCCCTAGTTGATGTTTTTAGATATACGGGCTCCACGCCCTAGTCGCTTTTCCAACATAGGGTCCTCACTCCCTAGTTGATGATTTTTTTAATATAAGGTGTCCACTCCCTAGTCGCTTTTGCAACACAGGGTCTCCACTCCCTAGTTGATGATTTTTAGACATAGGGTCTCCACCCCCTAGTCGCTTTTCCAACATAGGGTCTCCCATCCCTAGTTGATGATTTTTAGACATAGGGTCCCCAATCCCTAGTCGTTTTTACAACATAGGGTCTCCCATCCCTATTTGATCATTTTTAGACATAGGGTCTCCAATCCCTAGTCGCTTTTCCAACATAGGGTCTCCCATCCCTAGTTGATCATTTTTAGACATAGGGTCTCCAATCCCTAGTCGCTTTTCCAACATAGGGT
>NW_017704207.1:0-1285 GCF_001879085.1 Nicotiana attenuata | reverse complement strand
ATAGAGTACAAAACCACAAAGGTTTTACTCTTCATGAAACAGTAAGTACAAATACAGAAATCAAATTAAATTCCTTAAGCTTGTTAGTAGACTGTATTTGTAAAATAATTCTGGAAATATAAATGAGTATAAACAGAAATGAATATAAACAGAAATGACATAAAACCAATTCGAGCCCACTGAATTCACAGTGTTTCCTTAAGGAATTTAATCCCCTCCTAGTACCCAAGGTTATGGATATTCTCCCAGGATAGAACGAATTACACACTGGTGTAGTGGTACTTCAAACCCCAGTGTTTCAGCGAACACAAAGTTCGGTAGCAAATCACACTTACTTTTTGCTTTGTTTGATGCTAAAAGTATGCAGAAGAAGGAGAAGAAACTCAGAAAATCGTAGTGAAATTCTGAGCGGAATAGTGTTGTATTTATAGCCAAAGTTAGGCTGAAATCTGAAGAGGGTGCAACTCTTGAGAATGGCTATTTATGCAAAATGCCCACAGCATAAATGCCATTACATAAATGGCCATTTACTCAATAATAAAGAGGAAAAATAAAGAGGGAAAATTGAAGAGGGTAGTTACTTTTCTGTTACCAAAACAGAAAAACGGATTGGATTTAATATTAATATTTAATATTAATATTTTGTTATTAAAACAAATATTTAATAACATTTCTGTTAATATTTTACTATTAACAAATAAATTTGGTCCAAAAAGTTAATCAATCAATCGATCATTTGACCAAATCCGAATCCGAATCCGAATCCGAATCCGAAGCCGAAGCCGAAGACGAAGCCGAAGCCGTAGCCGTAGCCGAAGCCGAAGCCGAGCCGAGCGAGCGACAACGACGACGGCGCGAGGCTTGCCTTCTTCTCAACTCTTTAAGAGCTAGAAGAAGAGAAATTGCTTATATACCCATAAAAAACCTCTTCCTCTTCCAATATGGGACAATGCCCATTTGCCAAGGGGGGGAACTTAAAATTTCACTCAAAAATTTTATTTCCCTCCATTTCCCATTCACCCTCTTTTAAGTATTTAATATATTAATTAAACACATCCAAAACCCAACAATCCCCCACATGAATGGGGAATGGCTATATCACGGAAGTATGCATGAAAAACTGTGTGATTCGCAAGTAAGGATTAATTGCATCTGGATAAGTAGGTTTCCCTTTGAACTTTCCGTAGTGAACTTATGTCGGATATACTCGATCAATCGGTAGATTTGATATCTTTGAACCGTCGAACTTTAGTGTATACCTAGACAACCACAAGTCACACAACCA
>NW_017704206.1:0-1285 GCF_001879085.1 Nicotiana attenuata | reverse complement strand
AATTGCTTCTATGAAAGTTGAAAGGTACGATTTTAAAACACCTACTACAATTGAACTAGAATAAAAGAAAGACACAATGGAATTGGTTCTTCTATCTTGTCCAAGTAGCTTCAGGTTTGCACACTTGAATCTCACGTAAATTGCTTGCAAAAAGCCTTACTATTTTGCTCTTCAATTTAGTTTCACTTCTGCGTTTGTGTGCTACCCTGTAAAAGAGAACAATCATTATTATTTATAGAGTAGAGTTTGATTAAAACTCGAATTGCTGATCCTTCATCAAATTTGAGTCCTAGAACAATTCAAACTCCAATCCTTATTCTTTTTCCGGATGTAGTTCTCTTCACATAAGGAGACTTCAACTCCTTATCCTATGCAACCTTTTCAATCACCTCAGAAGATATTGTTGCTAACCCTTGAGACTTATCTTCACACGTATGTCACGTGTATACGTATATCAACACTGTGTCTGTCTCATATGATGGACCTGGTTCATGACTAAGTTCATTTTGTCAATCTTCAAAACTTCATCTGAACTTGGGCCAACAAATTCCCCCTTTTTGATGATGACTAACTCTGTGCTTTTATTGATCAGAGACCCTGTGGAACCCAGCTTAATTATCACACAGTAATTTAACTTATCATTAAGGACCTAGGTTTAATCAGGTTATAAATATCACTTTATTTCAGTAATACAAGTAAAAGCACAATATCTCTACCCCCTTTTGGCATCATCGAAAAGTTGCATATATATGAATCCCAGATGTTAATATTACTCATGGACCACTAGGGGCAAACTGACAAAGTGAAAAACATGAATTCAGTTAATACCATAAAAAACTTCACAAGAAATTTAGCTATTAAGATCAGAAGTTTCATAGAACAAGAGAAAAAAAAGCACATTGTCATTGATTAGGAAGTGTTCTACAAAGCAGACCACAAAAGAAAACAAATTTCCAACCACGAGCAAAAAAAACAGAAGAGTCCCGAATCTGGGTCACTGAGGGGGTTTCTAAACTGGTTCTAGGGCTTGGAGGAACTAGAGGGTTGGGATTGAAGAAGATTAAGCATTGTTTGGAGCATCCCTTCACTCTTTTCCTTTTCCTTTGCTAGCTCAGATTTGAGGCCATTTCTTTCACTTTCTAGTTCAGTAATGCGAGCTTGGAGCCTAGCAATTTCTGCATCTTTTGTTTCACACTCTAGAACTAATGCCCTAACTTTCCTGTTCACAGGAGTCTTCAAGGATGAACCAGGTTCAACTGGGGTTACACTTAGCAGATAGTCACAA
>NW_017704205.1:0-1285 GCF_001879085.1 Nicotiana attenuata | reverse complement strand
CAGTACTAAGGTAAAGTACTTTTATCCCTTTTAGGGTTTCCACTCGCCTATCTTCCGAAATTTCTGAATATTTTTAGATTTCATATCTGATTGCACTATCTAGAGTTCACCATCTGGGTTGCTCACAAGGAGATCTATTACCACATTTGTACTACCCTTCAGAAATGTTAGCTAATGATAACAATCCATCCACAATTTTTGGTTACACTAACCCCGGCTTGATCCTGTTATTACATCATTCTCTTAAACTATATTTGTCAGCTCTCATAGGGCATAATTTAGATGGGTGTGGTAAATTATATATAACTTTGTTACTATTGAATGTAACTCAGAATGCATGTATTTCTCTTCCTGAATTGTAAATACTGAACCTTCATTAATCGGCGGCCTTGAACTCTTCTTCATCTTGCTTCTTTTGCTTGTTGAAACTTGTATTTATCTTTTGAATCTCTCATTATCTTTTACCATTAAGGTGGATAGGTATTCTTTCCTCAAGACTCCTTATCAAGAGGCTTACACCTTTCAGTACGCACATGATCCACTGAAGACCTCACATTTACATATCATAAGCATGATGCAAAGTCGAGTTCCTTTGACTCAACTCTTCCATAGACATATCTTTTACCAACCGTCTTTCTGGATGTAGGTATCATCTTATTATGAATAAAATAGGAGTTGGGAACTTGAATTCTTACAATTGAGCTCTAGCACACGATCTAGAGTAAGAAGAAAGAGTGACAGTCCTAAATGCCCTGTATCCTCCTGATTATAAGTGTGGTGCACGACACACCCATAAACAAGACTCTACTAGACACGGCTTGTAGACTCCCTAGGACAGAACTGCTGTGATACCAAGTTTGTCACGACCCAAACCGAAGGGCCGCGACGGGCACCTGGTGCCTTACTCAACCGAGTACCAACGTAACATATCTTTCTTATCATACTATCATACTATCATGGGTAAATGAGCTAGAAAACCCTTCATGAGATAACAAGAATAAAACATAAGGGAATACTTAACGTATGATGACCCAGCATGATATACAAACTTATACATGTGACATACGGGCCTATAAGGCCGACATGACCATTTGTAAACTCAAAACATAGGCCGACAAGGCCATACAAGTATCCATACACCTGACATCTGTCTACAAGCCTCTAAGAGTACATAAAATCATAAAGGTCGGGACAGGGCCCCGCCATACCAATCAATACATATCAAAAGCATACTGACAAAATAGGCAACTCCGGAGCAAGTGGAGTACACCACACCTTCGCTGAG
>NW_017704204.1:0-1286 GCF_001879085.1 Nicotiana attenuata | reverse complement strand
AACCACTAGAATCTGACCCTGGGGAGCTACCTGCTCCGGAGTACGTGTAGCAGGAGTCTGGGCTCCTCCTCCAGCCTGAGAAGTGGCTGGAGCTACCATAAGCAATCCTGCTCCGGTGACACTCTCCATGAGGCCCACCAACCGGACCAAAGCGTCCTGAAGAACTGGGGTAGCAATAAACCCCTCTGGGACCTGAGCTGGGCCCACCGGAACTGCTGCGACTGGGGACGGAACCTCCTCCTCGAAGTCAACCTGAGGCTCCGCCGCTGGTGCTGCTGCTTGGGCTGAGCTCTGCCCCTACCTCGGCCTCTAGCACGGCCTCGTCCTCGCCCTCTGCCCCTAGCGGGAGCTGCCTGGGGCTCGGACTGATGATCGGTAGATGAAGAAGCGTGTGTTCTCGCCATCTGCGAAAGAACAGAGTAGAAAGCTTAATAGCATTGAGAAACAGAACTGCACGACTAGAAAGAACAAATGTAAAACTTTTCCTAACTTTGTAGCCTCTGGGGGATAAATACGGACGTCTCCGTACCGATCCCTTAGACTCTACCAAGTTTGTCCGTGAGTTGTGAGACCTATGTAACCTAGGGCTCTGATACCAACTTGTCACGACCCGAATTTCCCACCCTCGGGAGTCGTGATGGCGCCTACTCGTAGTAGCTAGGCAAGCCATTTTGATTACTTTCCATTAATAACCAATACCTTTTAACAATTTATGACAACAATATAAAACAACAAAACTAATTAATAGTGGAAGTCTTAATTATAGAAACTGAATAAAACACGGAGTAGTCAATATAAGCCTCTACCCAAGACTGGTGTCACAATACTTACGAACTGCTAAGAATTTCTAAATACAAGGGTCTGAAAGAACACATAAGCTATTTGTCTCGAATACAAAGAGGCAACAGTCTAAAAGAGAGAATAAGAGAGAGACGCTGGGCCTACGGACGCCTGCAAGGCTACCTCGGGTCTCACGATACTGAAAGCCTGCTCCCATGCTAATGCTGCTGCTGCTGCTCGAAACCTGGGCCTGTGCAAGAAAATGCACAGAGTGTAGCATCAGCACAACCGACCCTATGTGCTGGTAAGTGCCTAGCCTAACCCCGGCGAAGTAGAGGCTAGACCAGACTACCACATAAACCTGTGCAATTTCATATATATATACAGCGGAATCGAAAGACAAAAAATATAAACGATATGGGAGGGGAAACATGCTGTGGGGGGTATAATAAATTCCAAATAAGAGTCGTCCAGTAATAAAGGAATAGAGCACAACTCATTAGTAT
>NW_017704203.1:0-1286 GCF_001879085.1 Nicotiana attenuata | reverse complement strand
GTTTTGAGCGAGTACGGACATCCCGGAACTTGAAAATGGATGGGGCAGTCATTTTCGCGCGGGGCGCAGTCCTATTAGCGCGGGGCGTGCTGGCCTTGTGCTGGGCGCGTAAAAGTGATCGCGGCCGCGGTCATGAAGATCTGCAGGTCGCTGGTCCTACTTCGGAAGCATATATCTTTTGATCTACAAGGAATTTTGAGTTGGTTCAAAAATAAAAATTGTAGCCCTTCGTGTCTAGTTTCCAGAACGGTAAAGATATCGCAATTTGGACATCTGTAACAAAAGTTATGGCCAAAATACTGAAGCCTGTCACTGCAGTCAAAGTGTGTGCGGCCGCGTTCGTCTTAGCGCGGACAGCACTTGTTTTGCGCGGACCGCGGTAATTTTTGCACGGCCGCGGAGGTGAAAATCTGGGGCTACTCTATAAATACGAGGTTTTGGGTTCTTTTTTTGATATTTTGACCTAGAGAGCTCGGATTTTTGCGATTTTTCGAAGGTTTTTCGAGAAACTCATCGGGATTCGACGCGCGAGGAGGTCGATTCGAGGGGAAAAGGCATAGCGAGCTAGACTTTTGACCGGCTAGAGGTGAGTAATGATTTTAAATGATGTTCTGAGGTTTTGAAACCCCGGATTGGCACAACTTGGTGGTATGTTGAGATGAGGCACGCGTTCCATGACGAGCGCGGGGTCATTTACTATTGGGGACTATGACTTGGTCCAGTCCGGACGATAGTTTACCGCGTATTAGCAATGACTTGATGTTTTCACTATGATTTGGGCTTATTGCCATATTTGAGGCTTATTGACGACTGTTTGAGCTCTTTATGAACTATCATCACTGTTTTCCTCACTGTTTGAAATACTATTTGAACTCAGTCCATGTGATTTACACTGTTTCTTGAACTCAGCCATATTTACTCAAACATGGAGTTTTAAACTGATATTTGAACTATTGTTTGAGCTGAGTATTATTGCTTTACTGTTGCCCGAGGGGCTGTTGACTATTTCTGGACTGATTGAGGCCGAGGGCCTTATGTAAGGGCATGATGAGTGAGGTGAGGAGGCTTTCAGGCCTCGTATTGATATTGTTCAGGCTTTCAGGCCTTGTTGATAGCGCTTGGGCTGTAGGAGCCCCTCCGGAGTCTACACACCCACAGCGAGTGCGGGTACCCATCTAGAGTGATTTGATATTGAACAGTGGTAACAATGACACTGTTATACGCGTTTGGTCAGGTAACAATGACTGACCAGTCAGCTAACAATGACTGACTAGTGGTAACAATGG
>NW_017704202.1:0-1286 GCF_001879085.1 Nicotiana attenuata | reverse complement strand
CTTCTCCTAGGATCAAAATCTTAGTCTGATGAATTGTTCTCCTAAGATAGAGGACCTAGTCTGATGAATCTTCTCCTAGGATCAAAAATCTTAGTCTGATGAATCTTTCACCTAAGATAACAAAATGACCTAGTCTGAGGAACCTTCTCCTAGGATCAAAATCTTAGTCCGATGAACTTTCTCCTAGGATCAAAAATCTTAGTCTGATGAATTTTTCTCCTAAGATAGCAAAAGATCTAGTCTGATGAACTTTCTCCTAGGATCTAAATCTTAGTCTGATGAATCTGTCTCCTAAGATAGAAGACCTAATCTGATGAATTTGCTGGTCAAATGTCCTTGGTGTTACTCACAGGGTCGTACATTCCGGTCAAGTCTTTAGTTTTACTCTCATCATTGCATCAATAGCTTAGGTGATTTACGTTTTGCTAACAACTCACAAGTCTGCCCAGCCACCAAACTAGGGCAAATTTTTTTTTTGTTTGTTTATTTTGTTGCAGTCAGGAGCCCACCTGGAGAACAAGGGAATACTTTTCAAGCATCAGCAATCAGGCGCCCACCTGGAGAACAAGGGAAGTACAATTCAAATTTTAGCTTTTAATTTGATAACATGATGTACCCAGCCACCGAACTGGGGAAGAAAATTCTCTTTGTTTTTTTATTTTATTGCAGTCAGGAGCCCACCTGGAGAACAAGGGAAGTACAATTCAAATTTTAGCTTTTAATTTTTAATATTTGATAACATGCTGTACCCAGTTACCAAACTGGGGCAGAAATTTTTTTTTGTTTGTTTATTTTGTTGTAGTCAGGAGCCCACCTGGAGAACAAGGGAATACTTTTCAAGTTCAGCAATCAGGAGCCCACCTGGAGAACAAGGGAATACTTTTCAAGTTCAGCAAACAGGAGCCCACCTGGTAAACAAGGGAATACTTTTCAAGCTTCAGCAATCAGGCGCCCACCTGGAGAACAAGGGAAGTACAATTCAAATTTTAGCTTTTAATTTGAATATTTGATAACATGCTGTACCCAGCCACCAAACTGGGGCAGAAAATTTTCTTTGTTTGTTTTGTTGCAGTCAGGAGCCCACCTGGAGAGCAAGGGAATACTTTCTGAGCGTTGCAGTCAGGATCCCGCCTGGAGAACAAGGGAATACTTTCCAAGCGTCAGCAATCAGGAGCCCGCCTGGAGAATAGAGGCATATATTTCAAATTTCAGCAGTCAAGCATCACTCGGAGGAATGACAAAACATCTCCGATCACAATGCAAGGCAACAACAAGGATTCCATCGG
>NW_017704201.1:0-1286 GCF_001879085.1 Nicotiana attenuata | reverse complement strand
TTTGGACCAATTTATTGTTAATAGTAAATATTAACAGAATGTTATTAATATTTGTTTAATAACAAATATTATATTAATATTAATATTAAATCCAATCCGTTTTCTGTTTGGTAACAGAAAAGTAACTACCCTCTTCAATTTTTCCTCTTTATTATTGAGTAAATGGCCATTTATGTAATGGCATTTATGCTGTGGGCGTTTTGCATAAATAGCCATTCTGAAGAGTTGCACCTCTTCAGATTTCAGCCTAACTTTGGCTATAAATACAACACTATTCTGCTCAGAATTTCACTACGATTTTCTGAGTTTCTTCTCCTTCTTCTGCATACTTTTAGCATCAAACAAAGCAAAAAGTAAGTGTGATTTGCTACCGAACTTTATGTTCGCTGAAACACTGGGGTTTGAAGTACCACTACACCAGTGTGTAATTTGTTCTATCCTGGGAGGAAATAATCCATAACCTTGGGTACTAGGAGGGGATTAAATTCCTTAAGGAAACACTGTGAATTCAGTGGGCTCGAATTGGTTTTATGTCATTTCTGTTTATGTTCATTTCTGTTTATACTCATTTATATTTCCAGAATTATTTTACAAATACAGTCTAGTAACAATAAACTCATCTCAAATTTAATCTTGGGAATTAATTATCGCTTATCCCTCATATCAAACGAACCCTAACTAACAAAACACGGAGAATAAGCGGGAAGATCAGTTTTATTTTACACAACAATATTTCCAAACCAATACTTTGAAATAGAGCCGGATTCAAGATTTAGATTCTACGAATTTCAACTTTTATGGTTTTTAGCATTGAAGCTATTGTATTTTTAAATTTATGGGTTTCAGACCTATTATTTATTACAATTATAATAATTTTTTATATATAAATTTACGCTACGCGTTAAAAGTAATGGGTTCAGATATACCCGACGATCAAACTCTACCGCCGCCCCCTTTATAAAACTAAAAAGCTGTATGTACAAATAGTAATTGTTCAACTTTCAAGTCTTTTGACATCCAATTTTTAACCGTCACATTTCAGCTTGTTGTCCTATAATAATTTTACAGCTTTTATCTTTAAAAATGGTAAAAAAACGTAATTACGATTTGCCCGTTTGGAGAGGAGTACTTATTTTTTGGTAAAGAGAAAACGAAATAGACACAGATGTGCAAGAGGATAGAGAGAGGAGAAGGCAGCTGAGCTCAAATAACAAGAAAATCTTTCGATTTGCTGACCGAGCCGCCGCCCATGGGAGTACGGTCAGGCATTACAGAGATAGAGTAAC
>NW_017704200.1:0-1286 GCF_001879085.1 Nicotiana attenuata | reverse complement strand
TACAAAAGTTACAAAGACAGGTAACGTCTCCCTAGTGAAGACACTGAGTCCTAAACGATGTCGCTTTTCGTCCCACGTCCGAGTCGTACCCGCTACGTTAGTCGGCGTACACTCACTGGGCGTACCCACTGGCGTAGAGATGCTGAGGGTCAAATTTGACCCTATACAGTTAGTCCCTCCGTTCGGTGGAGACGCATTTGGTGGGCGTCTTCGATGGGCGGAAATGCGAACCTCGGCTTAGGAGAATTTGACCTCGACCAGGGGCGGCAATATAAATGAGGTGAAATATATGACGTTGTTGAGCCACTGACGCATGGCTTCCTTTTTGGAATGACGTCATCGCCTGTATGCATCATTATTATATTTGCCCCCGAGGCGGTTCAGAGGATGATGTGACATTTTGGTTTCCCGCGCACGTTTTGAATCATGACTCTTCGATTTCTGCGCAACTTATCCCTATAAGTAGGAGAGGGGTTCGATTCGATTCAACTTTCAAGCCTTCGGAAAGCATTTTCTGATTTACTCCTTTGTCTTTCTTTCCCGTAACCGCTATTTCGTGAGGGACTCTCCCACTTCTGTTGAAACCACACTTTCTATCGTCAGTGCTTCGTTTCTTACGTAGTATAATCATGACAAAACGTGGACAGAAGTGTAAAAAAGGCCAAAGATAATGCACCGTCTAGGGTTCCGCCATCTTCCGGTGGTGAAGGGGAAAAGGCGGAGAAGGCCCTTGTTCCTCTCAGTTTAGACAACGTCCTTCCGAAGAAGATGCATGTTCGCAGGGATTTTCCAACTAAAAGCCCAGACCTTCCCTGGGAGCACAGCGTTTTATTACAATCCCACTTAGATGATCTTCGAGAGACGCACCATATTCCGGACCACGTGGAAAGGGTTCCGGCCGGGACGGACTATGCCAATGTGCACCGGCCTGGATATTGCACATTCTATGAGTACCCGTTCTTGATCGGTTACAATCTTCCAATCTACCCTCTGATGGAGGAGCTTTGCCGTTTTTACAATGTGTGTCCGGCTCAGCTCACTCCTTACACCTTGAAGGTGTGCTGTATTATGACCACTTATGCGGCCAGGGCTGAGTGCAGCGTCTCGGTCCACCACCTCTTACAGTTATTCGGCCTTGGTTACCTCAGGGGTACCATGCTGTAGTTAAAACGTCGCGGCACAAGGGGCTTGGTTGTTAAAGCCGATGATAAGCCCAACCGCCGCTTTTGGCATAAATATTTCTACATCAGGACGGAGCACCTGGTGTCGAATCCCGAAGGGTTCCC
>NW_017704199.1:0-1286 GCF_001879085.1 Nicotiana attenuata | reverse complement strand
GGCAAGGATCGGAACGGGCGGATCCCAGGTCGAATTCCTGATCTATTCGTTTCAGCCTTAGAGGATTGAGCTTTTTGAGAGCACCGCACTGCGATTGAATGGCGGATTTCAATGATGAAGAGAAAAGTCTAGTTCTCTTTTCATTTGAAAGGGGAATGGATGTCTTATTGAGAGTGATTACGGAAGAACCTTTTCATAGAGGAGAGCGATAGGCCGGTTTGAAGAGCAAGCTTGAAAATAAATGGAGAGGTCATTCATTCATAGCAGAAAAAGCGCTCACTCACTCGTATCTGAAAAGGCAGGCGGGGGGCTCTCTATCCTTAAGATAAGATTTTTTTCATTCTTAAAAGCCTTCTTTCATAGATAATCAGTAGTATTCCTCTCGCTAGCTATTCTGAGTAAGAGGGGGAGGACTTGATGTGACTACTATTAGACCTCCAACCCCGAGAGACTCTACAATCATTATGAGCGGATAACCCTTTCCCTTCCCTTCTATAGAGAGGTTGCCCCTTTCTCCCCGGGTAGTTCACTCACTCCCAGTGCCTACCATTTCTATATACTTTTGAAAATAGAGAGGTAGTCGCAGCAGGAGAAGCACCCTAAACCCCTGAGATCACTCGACCCCGACCGGTCAATCTCCTGTCATTGCTATCTCGTGCGCGAAGGGTTGCTCATGCTTCCCAAACGTCACGCATTTTTAGGTCATTAGTCAACAGCTCCCTGGACAGCGAAATAGGGGTGACTTCACATTGTTTCCTGACACGCCTATCTTTGTTTTAGGGAAATCCTCTCCCCGTTCAGGCGGATGCCGCACCTTGCGCTTGTGAATGAGTGTGATATATACCTCTTTGCTCAGCACGTGACTGTGTACCCCGAAAATGGAAGCTGCATGTCTTCGCCCGCTCCCGGTTCATGGTGGAATCCATTGAATGCGTTGGTAAAGCACGGGATTACGGCCGAAAAGCGGAGGTTTCCGCTAGGCGAAGGAGCTCACAAAATATCCTAACTCTCTATGGGCAAGAAGCAAGGGCGCAGCTGCTGCGCGAAAGCCGGTCTTACCTTCTATTATATTAGTAAAGGGCCTTTAGGCTTGACTAATAAGATATATAGGGCTTTTCCCTTTACTAGTAAGAGGCAAAGATCATCAGCTTTTAGTCATCTATCTCGCTACCTACTCCTTTTGCAAAAAGGCTTTGGGGATAAGATCAGACTCGAGAAATAGTCTACTTCAAGGCTGCAGGGAGGACTACGCTCTGCAGGTGGGCATCACTATTTATCATGTCAAG
>NW_017704198.1:0-1286 GCF_001879085.1 Nicotiana attenuata | reverse complement strand
TGAAAGAAAGATATCTAAGGAGTATTGTAATGATTTATTTGACAAATAGTACCAAAATAAGCAATGATTTATTTTGACCTAAAAGGAAAAAGTGACTATTTAAAGTGATTTAATGACTCATTTTGTCCTGAAAGAAAGAGTGGCTATTTTTCAAAATTTTATTAAGAAAATAAAGACTCGGTTTTGCGGATACGGCCTTTCAGCACTTCCGGGAGGGAGATTTTAAGGCTGTGCCTGCTAACCGGTTAAAAATAACTCAGGGTGGCTGTTCTTGAAAAAACAACCTTCCGGCGTCCTTTTGGGGACATTCGGCTTATTTTAAAACAGGAATGGCATCACCCGATTTATTTGACAAAAAATTAAAATTTTGGTATTTTTGGCTATTTTTGCAAAAGGGTGGTTGGACCAGATGAGGGTTGCCTACGTATCTCACGTCCGGTGAGAATCAAACCAGCGTAGTTCGGGCAAAATTGAGAATTGAGTAAACTAACTCTTTTTTTCTTTTTATAAAACTCAGACAATGAAAGGCTAAAATTAGTTTTTTTTTTTTATTATTTTTTGTTTTTTTGAAAATTTAGTTTTTCTTTTCTTTTTTTTTTTGAATTTTCTAAAAATGCTTTAAAAGAAGAAAGGGAATGTTTTTTTTTTGGATTTTGATTTTGGCTTTATTTTTGAAAAAAGACTTCTAAAAATTCCTTTTTTTTTGTTTGAACTTTGAGAATTTTAAAAGTAGAAAGAAAATACTTTTTGTTTTAGTTTTTCATTTGTTTTCTCTTTTTCTAAGGAAAATAAAGAAAATATTTTTGGATTTTGGATGTAAACTCTTAATTTTTCGAAAGGGGAACTTCTTTAAGAAAAATGTTTTGAATTTCTGAGCTTTTATTTATTTACAAAAGTACTTCTAAGGAAAAGCAAAAATATTTTTGGACTTCAATTTTTCAAAATTTTTATGGACACTTACAAAAGAAAGACATCTAAAAAGTATTTTTTTGGATTTTTGGTTCTGATTTTTTTTTTTTGGATTTTTGGAAAAATACTTCAAAATGAAAGAAACCTATATTTTCGGATTTGGATTTTTATTGATTTTTCTTTTTGTATGAAAGACATTAGAAAGAAGGAAACTATTTTTTTGAGTTTAAAAACTACTTTTCTTTTTTTTTTTTGAATTTCTAAGGAAGATTTTAAGAGACTAAGAAACTATTTTCGATTTTGAATCGGGTCGGACCGACTGAGTTGCCTACGTATCTCACATCCGGTGAGAATCAGACCCGCCCGAAAACCCAACT
>NW_017704197.1:0-1286 GCF_001879085.1 Nicotiana attenuata | reverse complement strand
CGGTTAACATTAGTTTGGGTTTAAATCAAAGCAACCGGAGTCCATCAAGATAGTCAATAAGTATTTTCTTTCTCTATACCCGTCTCTGTGGTCGTATTTGTTCTGTTTGTTCTCCAATTTCTTTTTCCAATTTTAAAGCTGTTCGTTTGATTTTGTTTGGGTTATTTATTTGCCTTGATTAGTTGTTATTCATGTTAGTAGGTTCTGATTTTTGTTTAGCCCATTAGTTTAATTGTATTTATCCGAGAGGCCTTCCTGTTTTAGTCTTATAATTAGTTTAATTAGGTTTTGTTTTGACTTAGTAATCTAGTTTAATTCTAGCTTATCTAGGTTAGTTTAATAAATCACTTATTCAGCCGGGCTTTTGATTTTGAAATCATATGGTGCTGATTTGTTTCTTCTTCTCCTTTTCATAAATCATTGAAATTGTTTTTAGGTTTGGGTCATTTTGTTTGATTGGGCCTATGGGTCACCTTTGACCTGGTTCACAGAAGCCCAGTCATTTGGTTTGGGTTTTTTGTCTTGGTTTGACCCATGAGCTGTGTTTCCTGAGGGTAAATAACAGTATTTTTAAGGGTACTTAGGGTATTCTCATTAGAAGAATTTTGTGTAACTAACTAGGAAGCTGCTAGAAAAGTGGGAAGATGGACTATTTATCAAATATGCTAGAAAATCAGGGTTTAAAATGAAAAAATGAAAATTGGGGAAGGGGTATTGGTAAAACTTGAAATCATTTCTGCTGCCCTAGAGGTCTCAATAAAAGGCCTGTTTTCTTCTTTTTAGAAGGCTACACTTTAGAGATTTTTAGAAATCCAAAAAAGCATTCAAACGGTCTAGTAGCTCAAAAACTACTGTAAAAACTCTTTTTACGCTAGTTTCTAGGTGGGGTAAATTACGACTTTTACGTACGTTCGTCTGTTTTACTCTTTACAGTTAACGCGTTTCGAAAACCCTTTTTCAAAACGTAATTTTACGTTAAGTTTCAACGTTTTCTCGGGGGTTACCTAAAAAAAAGGTTCGGTTTTAAGGGTAAAAAGGGTGTTTAAGGTAGTTTTTGGTCTTGTTTTGGTTTTTGGGCTTTGGGTTGTTTAGGGGTTACTTCGGTCTGGTAAATTAAGTACCTTTAGCCGTTTTGGTTTACGTTTTTTTTACCGTACCCCGTTTAACCCGTACCTGTACGGTTCTTTTACCTTTTTTTTACGTTTCGTTTTTGTTTTTCGGTTTTTTGCCGTTTAGGTTTAAACCCTTTAGGGGTTAACTTTTCCCGTAACCGTTCCGTTTCCGTA
>NW_017704196.1:0-1286 GCF_001879085.1 Nicotiana attenuata | reverse complement strand
TAGGGCAAAATCACGTGCTCACAGCTGACCCTCTTTGCCCGAAAACACGAAGAGTTTTCGTGCAAAGATAAGTGAGCGGAAATGAGCGATTTTTGCCCGTTCGCATATTCCATGTGAAGCATTTTGAAAGAGTTGACCGCACCCTGCTTCAGAGGTTGCCTACATATCCTGGGCTAAACAGGAATCAGGTCAGTGTAGTTCAGGAATGTCTGGTAGCTGGGACTACCAAGAGCTGTGATTTCCTGCTGTTGCTGCTGCTACTGCTCGCTGACCTCCTTATTACACCGTGGTAAACCAAAAGAAGCTAGCCTAAGCTATGATCTATGAACTACAAAAGATCCTATCTATGCCTTCAAACTTGCTCTTGTGTTGTCATGAACTTGTATCTTGTATTCTTCCGATGGGATTCCTGTTGTTGTCTTGCATTGTGATTGGCGATGTTGTTGCCATTCCTCCGAATGATGCTTGATTGTTACCATTTGAAATATGTGTCCATTTTCCAGGCGGGCTCCTGACGCTTGAAAAGTATGCCTCCGTTCTCCAGGCGGGCTCCTGACTGCTGAAATTTGTACGCCTCTGTTCTATAGGCGGGCTCCTGACTGCTGGAACTTGAAAAGTATTCCCTTGTTCTCCAGGTGGGCTCCTGACTGTAACAAAATAGACAAACAAAGAAAATTTTCTGCCCCAGTTTGGTGGCTGGGCAGACTTATGAGTTATTACCTAAGCTATTGATGCGATGGTGACAGCAAAACTAAGGACTTGATTGGCATGTACGTCCCCTGTGAGTAAAACTATTTGACTAAGATTTTTATCTAGGAGAAAATTCATCAGACTAGGTTTACTTTTGTTATCTTAGGAGAAAAAGTCGTCAGACTAAGATTTAGATCCTAGGAGAAAATTCATCAGACTAGGTCCACTTTTGTTATCTTAGGAGAAAGTTTCATCAGACTAAGATTTAGTTCCTAGGAGAAAATTCATCAGACTAGGTCCATTTTGGTTATCTTAGGAGAAAGTTTCATCAGACTAAGATGTAGATCCCAGGAGAAGGTTCATCAGACTAGGTTTACTATCTCAGGAGAAAGACTCATCAGACTAAGATGTGATCCTAGGAGAAAATTCATCACACGAGGTCCATTTTGTTATCTTAGGAGAAAGGTTCATCAGACTAAGATTTTGACTATAGGAGAAGATTCATCAGACTAGGTCTCTTGTTATCTTAGGAGAAAGATTCATCAGACTAAGATTTTGACTCTAGAAAAATCCATCAGACTAGGCCTTTTATCCTA
>NW_017704195.1:0-1286 GCF_001879085.1 Nicotiana attenuata | reverse complement strand
CTAAATATTAAGATGTGTATCAAGATCTGAATACTATATGATTAAGACCGTTTGATTATTAATTTCTAAATGTATAAAATTTATCTTTATTTGAAAAATAATAAACATAAAATTCAAATGAAATACTAATTAATCTATTATTTTATAAATAAAATACATAAATCTTTTTAAAATATAATAGTTGGTGGTGGTGATTGCTAACGGTAGTACTTGTGAATGCCGACTATAGGCGGTGGTCGGTGGTAGGTTTGGTTGATGGTGGTGGTCAGGATAGTAGCTAGTGGTGATTAGTATTGGTGGCGATCATGATTGAGGATGGTGATTGTGAGTGGTGATAGTTAATAATGGTGGGTGGTGGTGGTAGTTGTGATTGAGGAAGGTGGTGGTGGGTGGTAATAATTTATAATGATGGGTAATTCCGATTATGATTGTTGATGGTGATGTGGTGGTTAGTTGTTTAGGGTTAAGAATGATGGTGGTGGTAGCCGATTATGGTGGAGGCTATGATTGAGGATGATTGTGGTGATGGTAGTTCAATATGGTCGTGGTGGTGGCATGGTGGTAGATGATAATGGTAGGCGGTAGCGGCAATTAATAATTATTATGGATGATAGCATCTTAATGAAATCAATTATTCGTTAGGAGATGCCTCCCACCCCTCCGTCTAAATCAGGGACAATTAGCACCATAATATAACGGGTCTGAATTTACTATATAGTGAAACAGGGAACAATTAAACTCTTTTCTATAGTACAAGAATATATTTGGCTCTTTTCCGCTTTTGATTAACTAAATTATTTAAGGTTCAACTACCAAACAATGTGTTTTACCTAGCTTTATACACAGTAATCACATGATTTGGTTAAAAATCAGATAAATTTGTGTGAATTTATTAATGAATGATCAAATTCATATATTGAATTACTTGAAAGTTAAGTGCCAAGGTAAATTGATCATAACCAAAATCAGAAATCAAAGATAATTTACTGACCAAAATACAATGTTCCTTGTCTCTTTCATGTTATCTTTTTTTAGTTTATGTCTTCAATGGAGAGACATGTTGGGCCATAGGATCATGATGAGAAATGCGTTATACACATTTTAAGTGATTAGTCAGTGAAGTTGCAACAACTATTAGACAATATATATACAATTATATCTATTCATTGCCCACACAAGTTAATATTTTCAGACAGTTTGATTAATAAAGAAGACATAAGCAAAGCAAGTGTCTCATTTGTTTTTTTTAAATTTCTATACTTATATATTTCGAATTACATTAGATA
>NW_017704194.1:0-1286 GCF_001879085.1 Nicotiana attenuata | reverse complement strand
TTGTTTTAAAGAGTTGCTTAGAAGGTATTAAGGACTCAACATGTTTAAGGTATGTTAAGGTATGTTATACCCCAAGTTTTCATACGTGAGAGTACGTCGTAAGTCATTGATGTAAGCTCGAAAATGAGATTATATTTGGAAGCAAATAAAGTAAGTTAATCATGTTACCTTGGAGGTTACAAATATTTAAGATCATTAATAACAAGTACCAAAAGGTTTGGAAAGCTTAGTCGCTTAAACGAATTGAAGAAAATAAGTTTCGTCAAAAATCAACAAGTTTGGAATGTTATAACATATTCTTTTGGGGTGAGACTAGGGTGATTAACATGATGAGGAGGTTAATTTATGATTTATTGTAGTCGTATTATAGTCATGTGTTATGTTTTTAAGTCAAACGAGTTATGGAACAAAAGTTAGCAAAGATCATCACAAGTTGCATTTATAATATGCTGAAATTTAGGTCAAATGTAGATGCACTTTTCTCCCAATATACTTGGCATAAATGGATGATCTACATATCAAATTGAAGATCTACGCGTCTAGTTTCCAACTCATTAAACCATTCATCAATACGATATTGGAGTGGAGAGATATTCGCATTTTCGCGAGACCGCGCAAGCAGCTCCCAATGGGACCCACTTAGGCGGTGGTCGACCTACTTCACTTTATAAACGATTTGGACGCCTATTTTTCACTTATTTTCAACTCAACTTCGTCTCCAAACTTCTCCTAACCCTTCTAAACAGATTCCACAAGTGTTTGAAGTGATTCCAAAGTGATTACACCATATCTCAACATCAAAACTTAGCTCTAGTGAAGAACAACACCTCTCAGAAAGGATACGATTAAGTAAGGCTCCTTATGGCCATTGCGTAGCTAGACGGGCGTAGAACAAGTAAGATAATAATGAATGCGAAATGGCCTCGGGCCAATGAGAACAAATGGCTTATCCTTAGTTACCTACCTCCGCGCTCTTGTGCTCGTAGGGTTGCTTCTGAACTGAAATTTTGGATCTCTAATGCATGAAATGAGTCCTGAACATGGACTCTATTGCGCAAGTAGGAATGTAAACCTAGTAACATGCTTTCTACCCTTTTCATAGCTAAAACATGCAATATCTCAGAACAATACCAGCCCCTCGGGCTATATCTCAGAACCATACCAGCCCCTCGGGCTATATCTTACATCACAATGGGTACCCGCGCTCACTGGGGGTGTGCAAACTCCTGGATGGGGTCCCATTCTTTATTAAAGGTTACGTGCGTTATTGGGACCTATATACTTCA
>NW_017704193.1:0-1286 GCF_001879085.1 Nicotiana attenuata | reverse complement strand
AGGTCGATGAGAGACGAAGGGGGTGGGGGGGTGCCCTTCAGACACTCTTATATCACGAGGACCCTACTTCGTAGCCGTTAGATCTGAAAACCTCGACGGCCAAGATCTGTTTACCTAAAACGGCGTCGTTTGGGCTTAGGCCTAGGGCGGCAGACCGGGTTGGGACGGGGCTTGGGCTGGGTCAAGGCTATAGGCGTTAGGGCCTGATGCAGTTAGACAAAGATGGCCCAGTTTAATGTGAAAGCAGCCCAAATTCGTTTCTCTTGTTTTATTTCTTTTCCCTTTTTCTCTTTTCAAACTTTCTTTTTAATTTCTTTTAAAACATAAATCTAAATTAATTCCTAAAACTAAAAACAAAAACTAGTTAAACTCAAAAATGACAACTAGCACAATTAATTAAGACAAATTAACACAAAAACTACTCAAAAATCAAAACTAAAATTAAAAGTGCAAACTACACTATATTTGTGATTTTTCATTTTATAAAACAATTGATTACTAAGTAACTCTTAAAATGCAAACCTAACTACTAAATGCACATGCAACATATATATTTTTTGTATTTTTCCACTAATTAAAATGCACACAAAAATGCGAACAATTAACAAATATGCCACGAAAATCCACGAAGTTGCAAATAATAGAAAGAAATTATTTTGTTTTGAAACTGTAGGAGTAATTCATATAGGGCAAAAATCACGTGCTCACAGCTGCCCCTCTTTGCTCGGACACACGAAGAGTTTTTGTGCAAATATAAGTGAGCGGATACGAGCGATTTTTGCTCGTTTGAATACTCCGTGTGAAGCATTTTTAAAAAGTTTGACCGCACCCTGCTTCTGAGGTTGCCTACATATCCTCGGCTAAAAAGGAATCAGGTCAGTGTAGTTCGGGAAGGTCTGGTAGGTGGGACTACCATGAAGCTGTGGTTTCATTGTTGCTGCTGCTGCTACTGCTTACTGAACCCCCTTATTACACCGTGTCAAAGTAAAAAGAAGCTCGACTAAGCTATGATCTATGAATTACAAAAGTCCTATCTATGTCTTCAAACTTGCTCTTAGTTTTTGTTGCCTTGTTAACTTGCATTTCTTCCAGTGGAATTCCTTTGTTGTTGCCTTGAATTGTGATCGGAGATGTTTTGCCATTTCTCCGAGTGATGCTTGACTGCTGAAACTTGAAATAAATTCCTCTGTTCTCCAGACGGGCTCCTGATTGCTAAAACTTGAAATGAATGCCTCTATTCGTCCAGGCGGCTCCTGATTGCTAAAACTTGAAACTAATGCCTCTGT
>NW_017704192.1:0-1287 GCF_001879085.1 Nicotiana attenuata | reverse complement strand
TTATACACGTGGTGTTATCGCGTGGTCATCATATCCATATCTACCCTTCCCACCCCATTAAGTTATTAAAGCGCGGAATGTCTCTTTACTTATTGCATGCTAGTACCCGTCCCAATCCTATCAGTCCTGGAGGCATTTGGACTAACTAGTCCTAATGGGAGAGGGGTTTGGGGCCTTTTGGAGAGTTTTCAAAGGACAAAATACTATGGCGTCAATCAAAACACATAATGCCAGTAAAGGGGAAAGCAAATAAGCAAGTAAGGCTCACATAAGCCTCCTAAAATCATATAAAGCCATAGAGTTTAGCATGTCTTGCACGTACTGGTTTAGTCTTAAATTAAATAAAAGCGATAAGCGGACTGGTTCAACACATATTCTTGGACAGGAAGTCTACATTAGGCTTACTCGAATGCAGTTGTCTAAGACCGATCCAGTTGATTAGTTAACCCTTTTTGTCTATGTGTTGGATAGAACTACTGATTTTAAAACACAAGTTGATTTTAGAAGAAAATTTCAGAGTAACAAAAGTTTAAGAAAGGGTACTGGTTTAACAACTAAACGAGTTCCAGAATGCAGATCGGTTGGGAAATGTTTAACTAGAGTTCATGCGAGTAGGTTTAGAAAGTAAAGTCGTTTGTTTAAGTAAATCAACATTGTTTTGAATAGTGAGTACAATTTTGGTTTCAAAATCCCTATAAGCATGCTTTCTATACATGTATACTTTTTAAATACTAATGGAATCCTTGTAAATCAAGATATCTACATATGCCATTTTATTATTAAACCTATCTGTTTGCCTAATGATGCTATTATATGCAGAGATGCAAACCCCTATAGGCATGGTATCTACATGCGTAGTTGCAGAATTCAGAAGTTAAATCCTATAGACATGCTTTCTACGTATGAAATTGCACAAATTAGAGACAAAATCCTATTGGCATATTTTCTACCCTTTGTGCATAAAAGTAACCCCTCCCTTTTTCACTAAATCCCCATGAGTTTATACAAATCATTACAGACCAGTAGAACAAGACTGAAATTAAAAGTACATCAGAAATTATCAGCTGCATCCGAGGGACCTAATTCAAACTTAGTGTCTAATAATATGAGATTGAGCCACTTCCGAGATCAAGTATTTACCAAAGCCTTCTCTTATCTAGGGTGTTTCATAGATCCAAGGAGTTTCAGGAACCCCAGGCAGTGCTTACACTCAAGATATTAATCAAAATGAGTTATAGTGCAGTGTGGAAGAGCCAACCGTCAGGTGTCCAAGTTAAGAGGAGCTCA
>NW_017704191.1:0-1287 GCF_001879085.1 Nicotiana attenuata | reverse complement strand
ACGGAAATAAACAGTTACAGTAAGAGAACCTACAGTTTAGCCTAAACACAAGTCAAGGAAAAAATAGGAAATTTCACTAAATATGCTGCACTGAGTTCAGATAAGCAATTAAGGCAAGTAGACATGCTATTCTAAGCTAACAGGATACGACACATGTTGATATAACTCAAAAAAGAAGAAGAACATGTTATTATTCAGCGAAAATCGAGTTTTTACATCAATTAGCCCGTGTACGTATTCGTCACTTCACGTACACGACGCTCACATAATCTAAAACAGTACAAATCCTAAGGGGAGTTCTCCCACACAGAATGCTGCAGTGAAGCTTTAAACAATCATGAGTTAACTAAGAGAAATAAAAAGCTTCCTTTCATCGATAGAAGATTGCAACTCTGAATCATATTGCAAATTATATGTATAATAAACTCATGTGTGGTGCAGCTTTTTGTGAAAGAACTGCATGAACTGGAGTTGCACAGTTGCTGGTCAAACAGGTTGTGAGCAGTAACTGCATATATCCTTATGATCTTTCACCTTTGTATCTAATAGTAGTACAACTAAGGTAAAAATGAATTGGTTGTACAACTAAGGGGGTGGAAAAATTAGTATATTTAAGCTAGAACATCACGTCAACTCATAATAGTTCCATATTCCGAAATGCAACAGAAAGACTTATTTCTTGCTGAATTTAATTCAGTATGAGGTTCATGTGACGACCCGGCCCGTCGTCACGTGAGTTACCGCTCCGTTTTCCCCATTTTCTGCTTCCTTATGTTTCATTATGAGAGTCTCGGGTGAGTGAGTTGAATTGGATTGGTTTTAGATGGAAATAAGACACTTAGTCTCTTTAAGGAAGGTTTGAATTGGAAAGTCAACCGGATGTTGACTTATGAGTTAGAGGGCTCGGATGTGATTTCCGGTGATTTGGTTAGCTTTGGAGGGTGTTTTGTGACTTAGGAGTGTGCTAGGAATTGATTTTGGAGGTCCGGTGTAGAATTAGGCTTGAATTGGCGAAGTTAGTATTTTGGCGAATTCCGGTTGATAGGTGAGATTTTGATCCGAGGGTTGGAATGGAATTCCGAGAGTTGCTGTAGCTTCGTTAGGTGATTTTGGATGTGTGTGCAAAATTTCAGGTCATTCGGAGGTATTTTGGTCGGGTTTTTGATCAAATGCGTATTTCGGAAGTTTTTGAGAAACTTAGGCTTGAATTCGGTGAGAATTGATGATTTTAGCGTTGTTAGATGTGTTTTGATAATTGGAACAAGTTTGAATGATGTTTTAAGATGG
>NW_017704190.1:0-1287 GCF_001879085.1 Nicotiana attenuata | reverse complement strand
CATAACTTCGCGAACGCGGCCCTCTTCCACGCGGACGCGAAGACCAAACTTCCAAGCCCTCCAATTTCCTCTATGCGTTCACGACATTGCCCACGCGAACGCGGAGGGTAAATCTCTGCAACACCAACAGCTGAAAATCTGCTACTTTTTGAAGTCCAAAAATGGTCCGATTGACCACCCGAAACCACCCCGAGGCCCCCGGGACCTCAACCAAAAGCACCAACACATCCTAAAACATTACTCAAACTTGTTCCAATCTTCAAAACACATCAAACAACGCTAACACCATTAAATCACATCGGATTCAAGCCTAAGTTTCTTCAAAACTTCCGAATTACGCATTTGATCAAAAACCCGACCAAAACACCTCCGAATGACCTGAAATTTTGCACACACATCCAAAATCACCTAACGAAACTACTGCAACTCCCGGAATTCCATTCCGACCTCCGGATCAACATCTCACCTACCAACCGGAATTCGCCAAAATACTAACTTCGCCAATTCAAGCCTAATTCTACACCAGACCTCCAAAACCAATTCCGATCGCACTCCTAAGTCACAAATCATCCCCCGAAGCTAACCGAATCATCGGAAATCACATCCGAGCCCTCTAACTAAATAGTCAACTTCCGGTTGACTTTTCCAAAACAAGCTTTCCTTAAAGAGACTAAGTGTCTCATTTCCATCTAAAACCAATCCAATTCGACTCGATCACCTCCAATACCGATAATGAAGCATAGATAAATATAAAATGGGGGAAACGGGGCGGTAACTCACGTGACGACGGACCGGATCGTCACAATTGTCCTCCGTTGGGACCACTCCCACCCTGGCCCAAATATCTTATTATATAATAAAATTTATATAATTTAGCGGGTACCAAAGACTAGATTAGTTAAAACCTAAAGAATAAGCTCATAATAGCTAGAGCTACGCATTTCCTCCTACTTTATTGCCTCTTGAATCACAATGTTTAACTTTTTCATTTCAGTCTCCCCACCCACCCCACCCCACCCCACCCCACCCCACCCCACCCCACCCCACCCCCACCCCCACCCCCGATAGTTTCTGATAAAAAATATATATGGTGGGAAGAAAGTTAACGCTAACCTTTCTCTGAATAAGAGATTGAGAGTCTTATTTAGAGGATCTTGAAAAAGTCCTTGATTAAATCCTTTTGATCATTCTTTAGCCTTCTACTTTCATATTTTCTAGATTTCAGTGACCTTCTAAGGAAAGCATAATTCAGATTCGCGTTGCTATGATTCATTAAGGAAATATATT
>NW_017704189.1:0-1287 GCF_001879085.1 Nicotiana attenuata | reverse complement strand
CTCCTTATGAGGCCTTATATGGTAGGCGGTGTCGGTCTCCGATTGGATGGTTCGAGCCGGGAGAGGCTCGGTTATTGGGTACAGACTTAGTTCAGGAGGCCTTAGATAAGGTCAAGATCATTCAGGAGAGGCTTCGTTCAGCTCAGTCTAGGCAGAAGAGTTATGCAGACCGTAAGGTCCGAGATGTAGCTGTTATGGTTGGTGAGCGGGTATTGCTCCGGGTGTCGCCTATGAAGGGCGTGATGAGGTTCGGAAAGAAGGGTAAGCTTAGCGCTAGGTACATTGGTCCATTTGAGAATCTCGATCGAGTAGGAGAGGTGGCTTATAGACTTGCATTGCCACCTAACTTATCAGTCGTGCATCCAGTTTTTCATGTGTCTATGCTTCGGAGGTATCACGGCGATCCTAGCCATGTGTTAGACTTCAGCACTGTCCAGTTGGATAATGATTTATCTTATGAGGAGGAGCCGGTAGCTATTCTGGACCGGCAGGTTCGTCAGTTGAGATCTAGGAGTTTTCCCTCTATTCGTGTTCAGTGGAGAGGTTAGCCCCTTGAGGCCTCGACCTGGGAGTCCCAGTCTGACATGCGGAGCCGTTATCCACATCTGTTCACCGACTCAGGTACTTCTTTCTTTTGTCCGTTCGAGGACGAACGGTTGTTTTAGAAGTGGAGGATGTGACGACCCAAAGGGTCATCACTTGTTTCCTCACTCGTTCCGTGCTTTCGAGGCCTTGAAAACCTCATTTTTACTTGCCTCGATTTGCGTGCGCAGTCCGGGCGTGTAGCCGAAAAATTTTTATGTTGAAATTTGTGAATTCTGAGAAAAATTTGAAGAATTTTGATATTAACATGATTAAAGTTGACTTTGGTCAACATTTTTTGGCAAACGGAGCCGGACCCGAGATTGGACGGTCCCGAAAGGTCCGTAGAAAAATATGGGACTCGGGCATGTGCCCGGAGTCGAATTCCGAGGTCTAGAGCCCGAGGAAAGATTTTTATGTGAAATTGTTTTCTGAAATTATTAAGGAAATTGGAAATGAAAATTGATTAAAAGACTGTGGTATCGGGCTCATATTTGGTTCCGACACCGGAACAAGTACTTATATATTGTTTAAGCGCTTTCTATAAAGTTTGGTCGAAATCGGACGTCATTTGACGTGTTTCGGACCTAATATCTAAAGTGGAAGTTTATGAAGTTTAGAAGAAATCATGAGTTTTGAGGCTTGATTCTATGAACATTAATGTTATTTTGGCGTATTTGATCGCGCGAGTAAGTCCGTGGGTAT
>NW_017704187.1:0-1287 GCF_001879085.1 Nicotiana attenuata | reverse complement strand
TTAATGTGTGAATTTTGAGAGGGCTGGACATGAAATAGGCTATAATCGTAAGTATGAATTAGGAAGGTGGGTAATGAAGAGGCTATCCGTACAAGGAATCAGAATTAGGAAGCGGCTGTTTATGCAAATACGAGGAGAGGGAATTTGGATGTATTGGTGGCTAATTATGCAAGCTGGTAATGGGACTGGTTTGGGCTGGGGAAAAATATGATTGGGCCAAGATTTGAAACTGGGCTGTTCTGTCAAACATAGGATATGGACAGCATTACTGGGTCCAGTACGCTGGACTGGCTGTCTATGCAATGGGCAATTATCAATGTGGCTACATTTGCAATTTATGGAGACGAGTCATTGGAATAAGCTGTGGCTATTATTGCAAATCAGAAGTGTTTTTTGATTGGGCTGAAACAGGTACAAATGGGCCAGCAGACGCGGATCAGAAAGGCATACAATATTGGACCTTTTATTGGGCTAGTTTTTATGCAATTTTTAGTAGAATTTTTGTGATATCAATGTTGAGTACAATTCTCAATTTTGATAATAGGATTTATGTAGCATTCAATTTACATCTCATACATTTACTAGGATATCATGACATTTGTTCGATTTTGAGTTTATATATAAATAAAAACTAGCCCTAGGCCTTGCCTAGTGGATTTTGCTAAAAAAAAAAAAAAACCCTAAACCAGCTATTGGCTATGTATTGAGAAATGAAGAGGGGGATATAATATATGCTTGTGGTAAGAGAATAAGGGAATGTACAAACACATATGCAGAAGCAATGGCAATGCTGGCAGCAATGAGATACTGTGTTCAAAATGACTATGTGTTGCTTGAAATAAACACAGACTCAATGCTGCTAAAGAAGGCCTTAGAGGGGGAGTGGTCTATTCCATGGAGTGTTGCTGCAGAAGTTGAAGAAATAAAAGAATGGATGAACAGGAGTAATGTCATTATATCTCATACATTTAGGGAAGCAAATAGATTAGCTGATCATCTAGCTAATTATGCCTTAGATTATGGGGATATGGAGGCACACAATTTTTGGGAATTGGATACTCAAGGAAGGAGAATAGTGAATGATGATAAGTCAAGATGTCCATACATAAGAGTAAAAGTTGCAGGAAAGTAGAAGGAGGAGGGACAACAAGGTGGAGAGCTGGTAGGGCAGAACCTGGAGTTAAGAATCTAGACTGTTATACTCAAATCAGATATGAGGAGAGTATAACAGTATATGTGCAGGAAAGGCATAAGGGAACAGGAGCCAAGAATTGGGGGATGATTTGT
>NW_017704186.1:0-1287 GCF_001879085.1 Nicotiana attenuata | reverse complement strand
ATAGGAGAAGGGGAGGTTTTCCGGCCAACCTTCCATTTAAGATTCGAAGAGTTGGGGCCTGATTCGAGGGGAGCTATGGTGATGGTTGGAAAGGGGAGGAAGAGAGGAGTAAGGGGTGTATTTTTTGGGTGGTTTGGAGCTTCGCCGCCGGCGGCGACGATTTCCGGCCGGCGGCGGACGGTGGCAAAGGGGTGGAGATACAGTGGGGTATGGTGGGGCTACGGTGTGGCGATTTCCGGCCAGATGTGAGAGTGGGGGTGCGGGGGAGATGAACGAGGGGGTAGGGGGTGTGTTTCGGACATATATATATTAAATGTCGTAGGCTTCAGGACCGTTGGATCAAGTAACCTAGACGGCTAGGATTAACTTGACGTAAAACGACGTCGTTTAGCCATTAGGGGGTCCGGACCGGGTTGGATGACGGGTCTTGGGCTCATTGACCGGGTTATTTCGTTTGGGTTCAGCCATTTTGGCCCAAATTCGGGTCTTTTAAGACCAACTTTTCTCCTTTTCTCAAAATTGTTTTCTCTTTTCCCTTTTATTTTCATTTTGTATTTTTACAATTTTCTGACTTTATTAAAATGCAAGATTAAAATAAAGACCAAATTTATTTCCAAAATTAAACTAATTAAGTCCTAAAATTGATTAAGTCCTACTTAAAGCAAACCCATGACAAATTCAACAATTAAAAGAAAAAAAAAATGCAAAAAATGGACTATTTTTGTTATTTTCTTTATATTTTGTTTTAAAAATAACTTAACCGCTAATTAATCATGAAATTAGATCCTAAACGCAAATGCCAAGTATTTATATGAATTAAAATTCACAAAAATGCAAACAATCAACAGAAACTAACATAAAATTCTCACAATTGTAAAATAATGAAAGAAATCATTTTGTTTGGAATTTTTGGGAATAATTCATATAGGGCAAAAATCACATGCTCACAGCTGCCCCTCTTTGCTCGAGAACACGCAGAGTTCTCGGGCGAAGATAAGTGAGCGGATATGAGCGATTTTTGCCGGTCCGAATACTCCGTATGAAGCATCTTGAAAGAGTTGACCGCACCCTGCTTCTGAGGTTGCCTACATATCCTTGGCTAAACAGGAATCAGGTCAGTGTAGTTCGAGAAAATTTTGGTAGCTGGGACTACCAGGAGCTGTGATTTCACTGCTGTTGCTGCTGCTACTGCTTGCTGACCTCCTTATTACACCAAAAGGAAATCAAAAACTAAACTAGCTGTGCCTATCAACTATGAGTTACAAGATTCCTATCTATAATTGCCTT
>NW_017704185.1:0-1288 GCF_001879085.1 Nicotiana attenuata | reverse complement strand
AAGTGGGTTAATGGATGCAGATATTTGGGTGCTACAGTATAAGTTCATTTTCTGGTAGTCATTCGAAAATCAGAGACCCCAGTGGTTTGAACAAGATATTAGTTGGTTCGAGTTTAAAAATTGAATAATTAATAAACATCCGTAGTTTGATTTAGTTGAGTACAACCCTTTGAAACTAGAATCGAGGCGTGCCATTTAGCAAATTTTCATGGCCCTCGCAAAGTTGAAAACGCGTAGTTGCTTTAGGCGCGTTGTTTTAATAATTTACCTTCCTAAACTCGGGTGCAAATTTATGTGACCCAAATCCAAATCCCAACGAAGTCGAAATGTGTCAACAACCACGGGTGCATTTATGTGACGTGGTTCGAAACACGTTTTCACGACGTTGCAATTCTCGTTAAAAATAGTAATAAAACGGTTCATGGTTTAAAATCACATAAGTTAAAACATGTATTAAAATCAGATTTTAGCCAAATATAGCAGTTAAGCGACCGTGCTAGAACCACGGAACCCGGGAATGCCTAACCCCTTCTCCCGGGTTAACAGAATTCCTTACTCGGATTTTTGGTTCGCGGACTGTTAAACAGAGTCATCCTTTTCCTCGATTCGGGATTCAACCGGTGACTCGGGACACCATAAATATCCCAAGTGGCGACTCTGAATCTTTTTATAATAAATCCCGTTTCGATTGTCCTTTAATTGGAAAAACTCCCTTTCTTATTATACCCTTCACGGGGTGTAGTAGTGAGAAAAGGAGGTGTGACAGCTCTGGAGACTCTGCTGGGGAGACAAACCCAGAACTTTGGTTCAGGGTTTAAGAATTCGAGCTTAGAATAATTGTTATGTTTGGCTTTATCTGATTTTCCTACATGTTTTCCTGCTAAATGTGCTAAATGCTTTACCGCTTTGATATTATTTGAACTGTATATATAAACTGTGCCGAAACCCTTCTCTTCTCACCTACGGGGATGTGCTTACTGGTTGAGACTCCCTATTCTGTTAGTGTCATACCTTGAAATAAGAAAGAGGCCGGACAAGTTACTAAGCCGGACGATCCCGCGGGTCCCCGGTACGTAGCCCCCTCCTCGACTCGAGTTGTCCGCTCGGGTACACAGTCTAGAACATATGCCCAGGTTTTGAACCTAGAATAACTTGACCTCATGCCGGATCCCTAGTAGGAACGCTTATATGCATCATGTGCATTTTGACTTAGGGGACTCAACACAGGGGTTGGGTCCGTCTAGAACAGGTATCCCAAAATACAGACCATCTGATGCATCCTATGTGC
>NW_017704184.1:0-1288 GCF_001879085.1 Nicotiana attenuata | reverse complement strand
CACAGGTTGTGACGTCGGGTCCTCTCTTCTCTTCATGAATCTCAGTTGGAAGCCCCCATTTTCATCAGACATCCAATGAAGTAGGAGCTCGCTCCCTACCTAGCGGTACTTCCATGGCTTGCCTCTCGAGGTCCTGTTTGAAAGGCAGTTGCGAGAACCTGTCTGGATTGAGTGGTCCTTTCTCGGGCAGCTACTGAGACATAGGTTGGCCCGAGCTTCCCTTGGCATACCTTCGTTACCATTACTAAGAAAAGTAAGTAGGAATTCGTCCCAGATAAACTACTGATCTAGCTCTTTCGCATCGAGGAAAACCCCTATTTCCTCTTTCAGGTTAGGCGCCCTTTGCTCGAACGAAAGAGGGGTCTTTGCCGGGACCGATGCTAGTAGTTAGATTCAATATTCAAAAAGTCTTAAATAGAAGCCAAATCCAGTTGAGAAGAGACAAGCACGGTGACATCCATCGAAGGGATCTCGGTCGAGAAGCGGCCCAGGTAAAGCCAGATTTCAAAGGTAGAATGTATTGGTGGCACATCGACCTAGAATAAGGGCTCTAGTCCACGATTCCTGGATTCCAACCTTTCAAAGGCAAAGGAAGTCTCAAGCTGTAAAAGTAGGCCTGCCATCGATGCTAAGAGATAGACGAGCTACCATAGATCCCTCACCGACGAATAGCGTACTTTCCTCTTAGAATATCCCTTGAATAAGCGGATGAACCACTTGAGCCTCCTATTTCACTGAATCCGCTCCCATCTCTACAGAGCCCCGAAAGCTTATAGGATCTCTAGGCTGTAGAGAAAGGGCCTATGATGGAATCATTGAATCTCAGCGACGCGGTGAAAGATCTAAAAGAGGTGGATGATCCCAAGTATTGCAAATATCACCGCATCGTCAGTCACCCTACAGCAAGATGCTTCGTCTTAAAGGAGAAGATCATGACGTTGGTGAGAGATGGAAAGATCATCATTGACGCTAATGACACGGCCGAAGCGAACCATGCTAGTGCTAAAATCGATCACAAGAAGGGATCAACGTAATAGTCTTCTCCAAGGTTCTCTAACAAGCAAGGAGAGATCCACGAGACGTTCTTCCTCAAGATCAATCTGAAGTGCTGATGGAAGTTCATTGAAGATTCAACACATCACAAGGAACTCGTTTCGTTCGAGAAATACACTACATTGTCCCTCGAATTGAAGAAAACAAGAAGGAGTGATCAAGAGAAGTTGTCCCTCGTGATCAATCCGAAGCGCTACTAACTCTTCTTGACGATCAAGTAAATCACAAGGAGGTC
>NW_017704183.1:0-1288 GCF_001879085.1 Nicotiana attenuata | reverse complement strand
GTAACTGTTGAAAAAGGCATTTTCAAAAGAGGTTTTAAACTGAGCTAAAAGGTTTCTCTAAAGATTTCACAGCTTCACTATTTTCTGAAAAGGGTTTTCACTGCTTCTATACGGCATGATGATCTGTTATACGTGATTTCTTTCTGCTCAGTTATTATTTACCTTTATTACTCACTGAGTTGGAGTACTCACTTTACTCCCTGCTCCTCATGTGCAGATGCAGGTCTTTATTCACCCGGTAGCGGGTATTGGCTGTTTGCAGGCAGAGCTGTAGGAGTTTAGCGAGGTGACTGCCAGCGTTCGCAGCACCGTTTCTTTCTATGTTATTCATTATTCCTGTTCAGTGTATTTCTAGACCTTGTAAATGTAATTAAACTCTTATAGATGCTCGTGACTTGTGACACCCCGATTTGGGCTGTGTTTGGGTTGTACTTCCGCTAAGTAATATTATTGAACCATCTTTAAAATTGTTTACTCGTGTTTATTTAATTTTGAAAAGGCAAATTGGGTTGGTTGGCTGGCCTTGTCTTCACGAGAGGCGCCATCACGACCGGAGCGGGGTTTGGGTCGTGACAGTTGGTATCAGAGCCTAGGTTACATAGGTCTCACGAGTCATGAGCAGGTTTGGTAGAGTCTCGCGGATCGGTACAGAGACGTCTGTATTTATCCTCGAGAGGCTGCAGAACCTTTAGGAAAACTTCACATTCTTTAAATCTTATCGTGCGTCCTTGATTCAGCTTGAAAAAAGTAATTCTTGAAATTTCTTCCACGCGTTCGCATGCGCGTATGAGCGCTCGGTATCAGATGTGCATTGATGGCTTATGATTCCCCGATCGAGGGGCGAGACGTGATCTCTGTGAGTTGATGTTGGGCCAGTCTGAAGGACTTGATGGCCGGGTCTTTGCCTATGGCTTGAGCACCGATGTGCTGTTGTGTGAGCAAGTGTTTTGAACTTATATGTTCGGTATTGTCCCTATTAATGGGAATGACGGCTGGATAGCTATGTGATGAGTATATTAGTACTGCGAGATGTTTCTGTATGACTTGGAAGTGTCGAGGAGGATCTGCTGGATGATAGGTGAACTACTAAGTGTATGATTTCCATTGTGAGTGGAAGTGTAGCTCCGAGTATGGGCGTGTGAAGAATCTTTTCAAGTCTCCTAGTGGGACTGAAGTAAATTGCATGTTGCGATATGAGTTCAGACTCAGGAAGACTAAGTGGCTGTATAATGTGTATGATGGTGGAAGTATACGGAAATGTTATATTGAGGCGAATCAGGTGGGTTAT
>NW_017704182.1:0-1288 GCF_001879085.1 Nicotiana attenuata | reverse complement strand
ATAAAAAAGATCTTTGAGCAAGGGCTAGCTTTTCAACAGGCGAAGAAAGGCCTCACCAAACACTTCATGCCCAAAGGAAGAAGCAAATGAGCAATCGAGCCACGAGGAAACGAATAGTGATGCAAGTCTTCATCAAAGCTCACACGCTAAGTTTGGAACCCTTACCCTTTCCTGCGAAAACCAAAGCATCAAAGACATCGGCCACCTAGTAAAAAACCGACAGTCGATGAAGAAAAATGCTTCAATTATGGACATCCCAGTGGGCCCCCTCACATCAGGTTTTCGAGAAAGAAGAAATAAGAATTGCTTTTAACTTCCTATCGGCCCTCTTCTCTGTTCTAGGTCCTTTCCTCACTGAGGACCATGGGCCAATAACTTCAGATACAAAGCATGATTTTTCCAAGACGTGCAAGGCGCCCCCCAGCCTTCCAACGGGAAAGACTTCAACATAAAAGTAAATTTCCGTTCTTCCTGTTCCCGCGGCAGACGTATGCTCGGTTGAAGCTGGATTTAGAAAGGATCAGCAGCGGTGCATATATGATATTTTTAAGGACAAGAAATAGTGGACTAGACTATTCCTTATGTAGATGTAGTGGATAAGCTCTCCGTGTTGGGATAGGCGTTCGGATTTCCACAGCTATTCTAAGAGCGTGCTGAATCCAACCGTTGCGCGTTCCCCCTTTGGCTAAACCACCACTTCAGGCTAACCCTTTTGCCTGGCTGGCACTTACTCAAGTTAGAGTTTTGCGCTCTCTCAAAACGCCTGCACGCCTGCGAGTGTTCTCCCCGGTCCTACAAATTGAGCTTCCGAAAGGGGTGCTTGCTGGAGCAGCTCAACGAGATGTGGGTTCAATTCCCGCTATGCCTCATCCTAGTAGGTGTCTGCGCCATTGGGCCAGCTAAACTTGCTCTGATCTAGTGTGCGTCCGCTCCTGTTCGGGCTCACTCAGCAGAAAGCTAACTCTCTTCTCCTGCTTTAGCTTGAGCCCACCCGGACAGACTCTGGCATGACACCCGTCACCATACATAGGTAATAGCATGTCCCAATGCTATCTTCCTCGAAGTTGCTGCTCAATATGATCTTGTTTTTGGGGGGAGGATCCACTAAATGGACCAACGGAGCACTGTCGGGTCGATAGCCCTTGATCCGAGATCTCTTTTTAACAAAAAAGAGTTGGATTTGCCAGCCTTAGCCGAAGAAGACTGTTCGTATAGTAGTAGGTTTGAGAACCGGTTCAAACCATCTCATAGGTCGTCCTCAGTACAAAAGGTCAATTCAATGCTCAAG
>NW_017704181.1:0-1288 GCF_001879085.1 Nicotiana attenuata | reverse complement strand
CTATCAAGCGCGAGATCCTTTTACCAATTATAATCTGATGTCTACTATCTATATAGCCGCCTCGTTGTTATTTTACCAAAAATGGCTACAATATCAATGACCAAAAACTAGATCTAGAGAAACTAATTCATATCATTACATCACTTCTTATATAACTGGTCAACATAAACACACATTCCTTTTCTTCTGCAAACATCTAAGAATATGCATCCAGAGAAAAAAGTTCTCAAGTTTATACTTCAATGGATCAAGCTTACGTGAATTCTCAGGTGACAAAACATATTTTTATCACACAAAACTAATATTGGAAAAGTAGTTTAAGAGATAAACACTAATTATACTTTTCAAATTCACTGAAAATTTAAGAGAAAAAAGTGACGACAGCATAGAGACATTTTTAAAAAGCTCATCTAAACGAGACCCTTAAAATCCCATAACAACATCACTGCGCCAATTTCAACCAAACAACTCAAAAACAAAATAAAAAGTAAGAAAAACGAAGCCAAAAATCTAATGTGAGACCCTTAAAGTCCATGGAAAAAATAGAACTTTTCCCCAATTCAGCGAGATTCACAATAATTACAAAATAAGATGAGCATATAGTGATGTTTAGCTGGAGAAATTGGGAAGAAGATGCGAACCTGAAACCCTAAGGAAGATGGCAAAACCCTTATGCGAAAATGCGCCAACAGGAATGAAATTGTGGAATTTGGGGATTTTTTTCGGATGGAGTTTGTATATTTTAGGGGTTTACATATATATATTTTCGATTAAAGTAGATATAAAACTTTAAAAAAAAATTAGATTGTGGGCCCCACCTTATTTTAGCGGGTATTGAAATTTTTGGTGAAAAATAAGGAGGGAACTAAAATGACCGTAACAATACATCTAACCGTTACCATAGATGTATCTATTGCTACGGTTATATAAACCGTTGCCATATATACATTTATAGGAACGGTTATTGAGACTATTGCAACGGTTCAGTTGCTAAGTGTCCCGGTAGTTTGAACAGTTGTTTGTAACGGTTATAACCGTAACAATAGAACACCTATTGGAACGGTTATGGATCCGTAGCAATAAAAAGCGTTGCCATAGCTCCAATTTCTAGTAGTGAAGGAGTAATGTGAGTACTCCGACCCAGTGAGTAATAATAATAAATAATGACTGACAGTATGAAATCGCTTAAAGGCACTAAGCAGTTCTATATCAAAGCAGTAAAGCCATTCAAACAGCAGATAATGAAGAAGTCAGGTGAAATTCCTTAAAACCAGGTAGAACAGGTAAC
>NW_017704180.1:0-1288 GCF_001879085.1 Nicotiana attenuata | reverse complement strand
TCAAACAGCTTTAGCCTTTTTGCGCCCCACTTCTACACATAGAATTATAAACATATCGTCTAGCATTTGACTCAGTTGTACCTAAAACAAAATCGAGGCTTCAAGAATAAACCAATGGTTAGATAATTATTACATGCAACAATACAGTCCAATTGTCACGACCCTAGTTCACCAACCGTGAACATGTCATGACGGCACCTGGTCCCCATGACCAGGTAAGCCTAACACTTGCGGAAATATAATAATTGCGGAAAAATAGAGAAAAATCAAATCAAATATCTAAAGGACTGTACTAAATGCCGCATGGCAAGTACAACTCAACATCACAAGTCTAAAACAATTCCCAAAACCCGGAAACTCACAAATCACAAGCTAAGGGATACATAAGAGGCTCTGAGTCAAGAATATCTATACAAGGAGAAATACTGAAATAGCTATACTTATTACAGAAAGCTGGAAAGGGACTCCTCGGTCTGCGGACGTAGCAGATATACCTCGAAGTCTCTACTGATACGCCTCCTTCCAAGGCTGACAGAACTGAGTGGGAGTACCTGTATCTGCACAACAAAAATGTGCAGAAGAGTAGCATGAGCACACCACGGCGGTGCCCAGTAAGTATCAAGACTAACCTCGGTGGAGTAGTGACGAGGAACAGTCAAGGCACCTACCGGTCAATAAACAATATAATCATAGGAATAATGGAAATGACATATAAATATGTAAAGACTGCATGAATGACCAAGAATGCTACAATTCACAATAAGGGAAACATACAACAAGTAACAACGAGAATATAATAAATGAGGATAGGAAATGACGGCAGAATCACAATCCAAATCCTAAGGCCACAACACAGCAATGGGGAAAACAAGTCAATAACTCATATCCTACAATGATGTTTACAAAGGTCTTATCCAACCCTTTCCACAATTTCACCAAGTCTCGGACAAACCACAACTCGCGAAGACCCAGCATCTGAAATCTAACAATTGGCATCCTATGCCGTTAGCAAACCAGTTGCGATGATAAAGAAGGAGCCTTTGAGCAGTGTTGCAGTAAAACAAGAACCTGCTAAAGTGGTGGTGCCGGGGGCAGCTGTCAAGCCCGTTGTGATTGTAAGAGGGGCTTGCACAGAGCCGGTTATCATCAAGCCAGTGACTCAGTTACCAGTAATCAGTGAAAAGGCCATCCTATGGAATTACGGCCGAGTGACAGTGACGTATAAAGGGAAGGAAGTTAAGGAAGAAGTTTGTGAAACCCATAGGCTGACTCGCTCAGGAAGATGCTT
>NW_017704179.1:0-1289 GCF_001879085.1 Nicotiana attenuata | reverse complement strand
TTCAACTACCGCGAAGCATATGAAATAACCTTACCATTCTGCATCAACACCGCACCAAGTCCAACATGAGATGTAAGGAAGATGCATTATTTGTTGTTGTTTTTTCTTTTATTAAAGGGGGGAAATGATTGGTGGGAATGACGTGGACATCAAATCTCTATCCCAATCAATGATGGACGATGTTCACAAATAGCCACTAACAGCTCATGTCTTTATTTTAAAGCCAGTGTTTTAAATGTCTTTAGTCTTTAGCCACTGGTTTAATAAACTTTAACTGCCCGGACGAAAATACCCTTCTGCTCATGTCCTTAACTTCAGGACTACATGTCCTTAACTTTTGAACTTGAAACTCTAAGTTCAGGACTTCAAGACTACATGTCCTTAACTTTTTAACCTGTAACTCTAAGTTCAGGACTTCAGGACTACAAGTCCTTAACTTTTGAACTTGGAACTCTAAGTTCAGGACTTCAAGGTTACATGTCCTTAACTTTTGAACTTGGAACTCAAACTTCAAGACCAAACGTCTTTAACTTTTGAACTTGTAAGTCAAAGTTAAGGACCTATTGTCCTTAACTTTTGAACTTGCTTGTCCTTAACTTTTGAACGTGTAACTGTAAGTTAAGGACTGTCTGTCCTTAACTTTTGAATTTGTAAGTCAAAGTTAAGGACTTATTGTCCTTAACTTTTGAACTTGTAACTGTAAGTTAAGGACCTATTGTCCTTAATTTTTGAACGTGTAACTGTAAGTTAAGGACTGTCTGTCCTTAACTTTTGAACTTAAAACTCAAAGTTAAGGACCTATGTAAGTTAGAAAAAATAGAAAATGAATACGAACAAGCAAAGAACAAAGAATTGAGAAGTACCTCAAAAATAGCAGAAATAAAAGCAGGTGATTTTTTTTTTTTAGGCTAAACTGTTTTTTGAGGTTTTATGTTGGCTTGGTACTATAATAAGAACAATTCCCAAGAAGTGAAATGGGAAAGATAATGGATCTAAGTCATAGAGTTTTGATATTATTCTCACGCAAGTCTTGGAAATATTTGTTGTTCACACTAATAATTCTAATAGTAATAATAATTGCAGACACACTGCAGAAATAGTAGTACAACGATGAAGAAAAGACTTTTTAGTGGTCTCCTTTCTATGTGGCTACGACGAAAGTGAAATAAGAACGTAAACATTCATTTTGGATTATGGAGAAGGCACGCAGAGAAGAAGCGAGGGTTTGGGAAGAAAAGCAAGGGAAGAAAGGGTAAAAATATCTTTTCAACATTAATTTTAATAGGGCA
>NW_017704177.1:0-1289 GCF_001879085.1 Nicotiana attenuata | reverse complement strand
ATTTTACGTGGAAAATTCCCAGCTCAACGAAACCACGACCTACCCTCGTAGGATTTCAACTTCACTACGGAGCAACTTTTAGATTACAACCTATGTAACCTAGGAGTTAACCTCTTAATCCTCACTAACTTGTAACACACTTATAACAAGCCACTTTGTAATAACTCAGTTACAAAGACTTCACAACATGACTAACTCTAGCCAACACTCAAACACACTGGTTTATGGTTTACAAAGGGGTTCCTATAGAATGATTCTAAACAAGCAAGATAGGAATTACAATTGAAGAACTATTACAAAGTTACAACTCAACTACGGACATACAATGACTCGATGTAGAAACTGGTCCGTAGTTGCTTTGTTCTTTGTTCTTGAAGCACTTGAAACTTGCTTGCTGAATGGTGACGTGAGTGAGTTTGTCAAATGTTCAAGTGAATGTATGTTACCTCCCTTGATTGTATATATACATGTGTGACATCACATACAATGATGTAAGCAAGGTAGGTAAATAGTCTTCGCTGGAAAGTTGACTGCTGCTTTGTTCCTACACTGTAGCGCTGCAGGCAACAACTTTCTAGCTGGAGAGTTGGCTTCGCACAGTCTCCTCGGGAACTGGTAGGGTTGAATGTTCCTTAAGCTGTGAACCAGAAAGACCTTAAGCTGTTCCTTTCACTCTGAAGAGTTGAATCATCACGCAAGTTGGATCCCAACGTGGAACCTTGTGATCTTAAGGTCTTGTAAACATAAAGCGAAGTACTTATGACCAAAGTACTTGTAACCTATCAATTTCCCCTTTTTTGATGATGACAAACTCATAATTGAAAAAATCAGAAAAACCACATAGAATCAGACTGTGAACCAGAAAGACCTTAAGTTCCCCCTGAATTTCTGCATTTCCCAATTATTTTCCTCCCTTTTGGCATCATAAAAAGAGCAGAAACAGGGTAATTTAAGCAAGAAGAAAGTCCAGTTTTAAGTTAACTCATGCCACTTGTGTGCACACAGTCATGATTAAGAACATAGCATAAAAGCACGGCATAAACAACAATAAAGGAAAAGCTTGCATTAACAAAGTTTTGGATTTTACAGCAAGAGCAGAGTCAATGTTACTTCCACATCCACACAGTAGAACAATTAACAAAAATACCACAAATTATCATCATAAGAACTGACACGAAGAGACAGGAGCACAAGTTGGGTTATAGACTGGACACTAAGGGGACAGACTTTAAGAAGCATGAGGAGGAGATGGTTTGGAGGCAGAGGAAATTGTTTGGAAGGTCTAAATC
>NW_017704176.1:0-1289 GCF_001879085.1 Nicotiana attenuata | reverse complement strand
AACCTTTGTACAAACATGCAAAAAGTCATAACCACTTATCAAATCAACCAGTCATAGAGCCCTTTCTCGCCCAATCAGAACCAAAACCAAATCCTAAGCCGACTCCTGATATTATTCTTCCAAACATATCGTAATCAAATCTGATAGATCCATTCTAGATCCAGTGACCTTACCTCACAAAGCACAACTATTCCATTGACATGCAACACCAATACTACTTAGAATCACAACCTGTGCAATCCGTGCACTAATAAGCAACAATTCGAATGTATCCAAAAATAAAAAAGGACTCAAATGAGAGAACCGTACCGCAAGCTCAACAAGTACCACCACAACGTAATGCTAAGTATCCATCACACACAATAGAACCAAAACACACGAATCTAACACAAATGATCATATCCTATCATAGCCTAGCTGCAATACGTGATCCCACCCAAACACTGGTCCATATGTATTATCTCAAGCCACCATGCTCAAAATCAATAATCGTTCAAAATTCGACTTCAAGTACCCACGGTGCATGACCATAATCACGGAGAAGAAAATACTACAACATACCACAGCCCAGAGAGAACATAACTCAGGCAAAATTAACCATTCAACACCTCAATAACCATCTCGCTCAAATTTCGCTACAAGGCCCAAACAAAACCGCACCATGTGTGCATATAACCAACAAATCAAACCCCTCGTAGTATAGAGGAGTAACACATAGATCATATCAGAACACGAATAAGCTCAACTCTAACCGAATTGGTCATCCCTTAACAATAGTTGTACAAAGTCAACCAATCTGACCCAGTGTAGAACGCATCCTCATTGGGCCTACCAATGAGTTCCCAAATCAACCTTGGTCGTCCATAAACAGATAATTAATCCTCCGAAAGTCCACAATGACCTAACCATAACACATACTATCATCTGGCTAGCTTTGGCCACATATTCACAGTCCACAACCACGAAACAATCTGCTTATGAGAACTCCCAGTCTCCAGATCCATAGGACACACGAATCACCATATCTGATCCCAACTCCACCGCCCGAATGTCTAACACAACTCTCGTACACAATCATCCCACGAGGAATAACTCTATAATTCTTCTGTGCCCTATAGCAAAAAGAATCTGAATACCAACAGTCTATCACCTAGGAGAGTACCACAATATCAATAAAGCATCCGTAAGTCAAAACACACTTAGTGCCTTTTTAGAATTTAACACTCTACTCAGGTAATACCATTAGTGCTAACATCCTAAATCGTTGTACTGCATAACTCATGATCTCC
>NW_017704175.1:0-1289 GCF_001879085.1 Nicotiana attenuata | reverse complement strand
ATAGTAAATAAAACAGTGTTTAAAAGTGCCGCTCGGCATACACCATATCAACCTTCGAATACTAACACTTTTCCCAAAACCCGGAATCTCATGAAATCACAAGCTAAGAATACTACATAGTGCTCTAACACCAGAATGTCTAAAACAAAGTAAATACAAAAGAGCTGTAACTACAAGAGAGAATGGAGAGAGACTCTTCGGTCTACGGACGCGGCAGAAATACCTCTAAGTCTCTGAAAGATCGCCTCGCCTCAAGGATGGTAAGTCTAAGTAGAGGTACCTGGATCTGCACATGAAAAACATGCTCAGGAAGGGCATGAGTACACCACAGCGGTACTCAGTAAGTGCCAAGCCTAACCTCGGTCGGGTTGTGACGAGAAAGTTCGGGGCCCTACTGAGATTTAATAAAATATAAAGTTCGACAGTGTAGAACAGAGCAGTATAAATGAGTACAACAGTGAGAATAACACAGGATATAAAGGATAACGACAACTGAAACAGAAAACAAGTAATCACGGTAAACAAATACAGTTCAACGCAAAGGTAACAACCGGGGGATCTCCCAGGATACTGTCCTGTAGTCCCCAAATATAACATCTAGTGGATCTCCCGGGTGCAGTCCCGTAGCAACTCATAAATGCGCGGGGATCTACCGGAATACCACATCCGTAGTCCAAAATATAAATACTCAGTACTGGGGAATCTACCGGGTGCAATCCCGCAGTTCCAATGTAAAAGTGCAGGGGGATCTCCCGGAATACAAATCCGTAGTCCCAAAGTAAACATACAGGGGGATCTCCCGGGATACCGTCCCGTAGTCCCAAAGTAAATACACAGCAGCAACAAGAAGAATACTCAATTCAATCAAATTTCACACCAAGGTAAAACAGGTATTTCTAACCTAGCATGCTGCATATAATTCAAATAGGCAGTAGAACAAATAAGTAGTTAAATCAAATAGGCATGGCACCTAGTCCCTACGACTAGGTAAGCCTAAAATGCGGAAAAATAAACCAATTTGCGGAAGAAAACGAGTAAAAACCAAAATAGTAAATAAAACAGTGTTTAAAAGTGCCGCTCGGCATACACCATATCAACCTTCGAATACTAACACTTTTCCCAAAACCCGGAATTTCATGAAATCACAAGCTAAGAATACTACATAGTGCTCTAACACCAGAATGTCTAAAACAAAGTAAATACAGAAGGGCTGTAACTACAAGAGAGAATGGAGAGAGACTCTTCGGTCTACGGACGCGGCAGAAATACCTCTAAGTCTATGAAAGATC
>NW_017704174.1:0-1289 GCF_001879085.1 Nicotiana attenuata | reverse complement strand
GGACCTAAAGGAACTTAACCGGAAAACGGAACCCTTAAAGGGACCCTAAGGGGAAACCCGTTAAGGGGAAACCGTTACGGAAACGGTTAAACCAAAGGTTTTTCCAAAAGGTTTTAAACCCGAAAAAAGGGTTTAAAAAACCCGTTAAAAACGTAAAACGTCCCGGTTAAATCCCGGGAAAACCTTTTAACTACCGGTTTACAACCGGTTTACACCGTTTAACGACCTTTTACGGACTAACCCTTAACTACGTTACCTAAACCGTTAAACGTTTTCCGACGTTACGTACCGTTAACCGAACCCTTTTAACCCGTACGTACCCGTTCCGTTTAAACAACCGGTTTACTACGTTTACCCTTTTAGCCGGTTTAACCACGTTTTAACGTACGTTAACCCCGGTACTTTTTACGTAAACCCGTTTACCCGAAAACCGGGGTTTTTACGGTAACGGGTACTAACGGTTACGTTACGTTTTCCCTTAACCGGGTACTTCCGGAGTTTACCCTCGTTTTTTAAACGGTCTACGTTACACTTAAGTTTTCCCTAACTAGGTCCGAAGTTACCTACGTAAGTGTACTACGGAATTTCGGAGTTTTTACGTTACCGTTAATACGTTTTACTTAGGTTTACGAAGTAAAGGACTTAGACGTCCTAGGTACCTCGTAAGCGTTTTTTAGTCGTAGAGACTTTTGGTACCTGGTCACTACGGAGTTCCATACCATCTAGTCGAGTATCAGTTAATGAGGGTAAAATAGTAGTAAAAGACTACGAATACTACAGGGAAATAAAGTCTAATAGTAAACACATTATGATTTCAACAGATCAACATCAATGCAGAGTACCTTCTTTTATTCTCTATCCTTACCCCTTATCTTCAAGGAATAGCATAAATCTATGTAGTACTATTTCTTTTTGCTAATCACTGAAGCAGGCTGGTATATCTGGAGTGCGATACTACTATGAGTCGCACATTTCTTTCCAAGGGTATAACTTACAATTATGAGTTGCATTTTAAAATTTATCAGTCATACAGTTGTATAGCAAATTAATGCCTGCCTTTCAAATTTATTGTTGTGACTTGACTTGAGAGAATCATTAAGACACAAATAACGCGGACTAATTCATAGAGCTGGAAAGGAACATCAAACAAGGAGCCCCCGTACTCTACTTTGTATTCTTGCATTACAGAGACGTGTCAATTATTTGAAGAGTGAAAAGGGAATGACTTTTCAGTTATATTGGACCAGTAAAGCTGGAAAATAACAATAGAGTTTCCTTCTTATTTTTTT
>NW_017704173.1:0-1289 GCF_001879085.1 Nicotiana attenuata | reverse complement strand
GAGGTACTGTGACGCTGCTGAGGCTGAGGACTGTCCTGCAACAGCACTGGATATAGCAATTAGCTTTGAAGTAGCTGCCTGCATCCAGTTGTTGAGATTCGCCAATGTTTGGGAGACTCGCAGCGCAGTCTAAGGATATGTAGATGAAGCTAGCAATGGTAGTGTCACTGATAATCTAGCAGAAGCAGATGGTTTGGCAAATGAATATGGTGGCATGGATAATGTCCCGGTGGAAGTACCGACTGCTGTGGAAGGCTCGGCAGCTGAGTCAGTAACCACTACCTCCGATTCTTCAGACTGGCCAGTGGAGGCAGTAGTTTTTCCCTTGAATTTAGGGTTGTCAGCTCCCTCAAGGTGGTACTAGGAGAAAGGCTTCTTGGCCTTCACATCTGTATCATAATGCTTCGACTTCACCCCTTGATCCTTGAAGTACTCAGTGAAAAAGTTTGGGTATGGATAGGATCTTTCACCCTTCTGGACAGCTAGAGTGATGTTGGTGGATATGATGGCACTAACATTTATCGGATACCTTTCCATAATCGAGGCTACCTAAACTGCACGAAGGCTTGTAACGTGGTTATTGAAAGAAAAAGGGCTTCAGCTCAAAGGGGTTGACTAGGGATATCACATTGGTAGGCTGGATCAAGGAGAGCCTACGATCATTTCTCAAGCCAAGCTACACTTAGAATTTTGCCTAGACAAATATTCGGGGCAAGTTCTACACCATTAGCACGGGTACTTGGACTTATAACTAAACATCTCACCCCTCACACTTCTTGATTGCTAAAAGAAAATGGAGTCGAGGACCGACAACAACCCTAGCTAAGATTGAGAATCACAAATGGCTCGATTTGGACTACTCGATGGCTACTTAAGTCAACACAAGAGTCATAACTAGAGCTATTTTCTGCCAACAACTTATTTGTAACCATACAATCATAGGTAAATGTGTTGGTACCAAGTGAAGCATGCTTGAGACCCATTTTATTCATTACTACTATATTTACCAAAACATAAAGAAAATGGACTCAATCCCTTAAGAAGGTTGTCACGACATCCATCCTTGGGAAGAGCCACCCCGTTCACACCTAATCCACCTTTGGAAAGAATTGTGGCATTAAGAAAACCAAAGGCTTATTGTTCACTAAAAACGTAAAAAGAATCTAGCAAATTAAAAAGAAGCTACTAAAGTAAACAAAAAGTTATACTACTAAAGAAAAGCAAACTAATGAAGCTATGAAATAAACTACAAAAAGCGAGACAAAAGAATATACAAACTGAAGTCAAAT
>NW_017704172.1:0-1289 GCF_001879085.1 Nicotiana attenuata | reverse complement strand
TTGTTCGTTTGAATTGCTCGAGATAATACTTCTTTTGCTCAGAATCTTGGAGATTGCTTATTATTTCAAGAAGAAGATCTTGTTCTTTGGAGAGAACATTAATTGCAGGTTCCTCTTGACTAGACTGGGATAAAGATGAGTTTGTGTCATCATCTTCGAGTTGGTTAAATTGCTGTTCAAGTTCATCATCAGCAACATCAGAAGTGTCGCTGTCTTCTAATAAAAGTTGTTCGATCTGGTTAAGGACAGACTCATCTAATTCGAGATTTCTAACTTTGTTAGACAACCTGCAGTATTTGGCTATATGGCCCGGTTTGTTGCATTTGAAACATTTGCCAGAATTGGGAGTTTGGAAGTTTGTTGGTTTATTTTTACTGGGAAAGGTTTTGGATTTAGAAGAAAATGGTTTGGTCTTCCTGAACTTGGATGCAGAAGACCTATATTTTGTAATCTCCATATCCTTGGTTGTTCGTCTCTTGTGAGGCTTTTTGCTACAAGGTGGTAAACCAAATTGTTCACAGAAACTACCTAGATCTCGGTGAGTCTGTGCTCTATCTTTGGCTAATTGCCTCAATATCTTATCATGTCGACAGATTTTAAGAGCGACATGTTGAATGAGACTGGTGAGTTGGCCATAGGTGATTTGCTCGTAAGGAATAATATCACCAGAATGTTGATTTTGGAGTTCTTCTTTAACTAAATCCTTAAGAGTCTTAGGTAGACCGTCTAGGAATTTTTCTTTCCAATATGGGAGATTTCCGTCAGGTTTTTCTTAGATTCGGGTAAGAAAGGAATCCTTATACCATCTGAAATCAGAAAGGGTTTTACACTTAAGGTTGTTAAGTATTTCAGAAGATCTTTCCCTAAAGATACCTGGACTACCTATGAATGTTTTGATAATGGTATAAATCAGGGTGTTGGTTGAATCAGGAATGGTAAGGCCATCCTTAAGGATTGGTTCTCCCATGGAATCAACTCGGAAACTTAAGTGAATTTGGTTCTTATCTTCTTCGCTAAGATGGGTATCCCACCTATCCTTTAAGTTGACCTGTGAAACCTGCTACTAAGACATGGGTAGTAAGCTGGTCAGAACAGTTATGAGAAGTTCGGTATGCAGTGGCTACCATAGTCATTTGTTGTAATTCGGCTAGAATATTATATTCAGAACAACCATCTATGTTCCATTCATAGATATTATTGGCATTATAGTTGTTTTGCATTAACATTGGGTCTCTCTTCTAAGGCTACATCAGGATGGGTGCGTCTAGAATAGTAAAGTCTTTGGGGTT
>NW_017704171.1:0-1289 GCF_001879085.1 Nicotiana attenuata | reverse complement strand
CTTCACACAATTCCAAACAATCACCAACAGCCCAAACAACATCAATAATAATCATATTGAGCATCCCAAAACAGTCCACCAACCGATAACATTACTACCAAGCCTTTCGATATATATTTCACAAGTTCTAGCTTCAATGACTTAGCCGTAACTTGGATAATCTTAAATACATATAGATTAAGAGGTTCCTTACCTTTATACAGAAAGAACAACTCCAATTTGACCTTAATTCTCCACGAAATATCCCTCCAATTCTGCCACAACAACATGGAAGCGAAACTAGCAATCAATTAGTGTTTCTTTTTGGCACTAGAATCACTTTAGAAGGCTTGAAATCGCCTAGAGTTGATATTAAGAACTTGAGGGAGTATTTACAGAACATAAACCCTTTAAAACAACCTCCCACACGAGCTGGAACAACACAAAAATGAGCAACAACAAGAAGAACAAGAGACTTACTAGCGCCACGGGATTCCCGACACTTGATTTGTGTTGTTTGCCCTTTGTTTGGGTCTTGAATCTTGAGAGAACCTTGAGAGGGTGTTCCTAGGGTTCTAAGGTCTGAAAATAGTGAAAATAAATGACTTAAAACGGGTTGGAGGTGTCCTATATAGATCCAAATGTCTTAAACCGCCTAAGTGGGTCCCATAGAGAGGTGCTTGGCGCAGTCTCGCGAAAACGCAAATATCTCTCTACTCCAATGTCGTATTGATAAAAGGTTTAATGCGTTGGAAACTAGACTCATAGATCTTCAATTTGGTGGGTAGATCACCCCGTAATTCCAAGTATATTGGGAGAAAAGCTTAATAACATTTGACCTAAAGTTTAAGTAAAACTATGAACTTAAGTTGCAACAACTCTTGTCGACTTTTGTTTCATAACTCGTTTGACTTCAAGACTATGATACGAATATTTTATGATTAATATACCTTAAAATACGACCTCTTGAGAGTATTAAGCACCCCTAGGTTCACCCAAAAATCGGCTGACAACATCCTTGATTCGTTTAACTTCTAATACTTGTTAATCACCCTTATACACCTTTGTATCATTTAAGACCAATAGGATTAACCTCTTATCATCTTAAAGATAATCTCTTCATGGATTTACGTCGACGACCTTATGGCATGAACTAACGTATGTGAATATGGGTTGTAACACCCTAAGCCCCTTAGGTTACATAAAAAAGCCACCTTAGCATGTGATTAATGAGTCATTATTCAAGACCTCTATGGCTGTCACCTTTTAGCTTATCCATTCTTAACCAGTTAACCACCAACATCTTAATT
>NW_017704170.1:0-1289 GCF_001879085.1 Nicotiana attenuata | reverse complement strand
CCTATGTAACCTAGGCTCTGATACCAACTTGTCACGACCCCAAACCGGTCCGGTCGTGATGACGCCTCTCGTGAAGACAAGGCCAGCCGACACAACACCCATATTAACCATTTAATTATTAAGAGTCATTTTAAAACCTTTAATTAAATAATATTTCATAATATAAGTCTGAATGAAAATGCGGAAATAACATACAAGCCCGACATCGGGGTGTCACTAGTCATGAGCATCTATCAAGGTCTGAATACAACAAGAGTCTGAGAATGTACTAAATACAGTAATAGAAATGAGAGGAAGGAAGCGGTGCTGCGAACCTCGTGCAGCCACCTTGCTAACTCTGATGACTCCGCGTCTGAGCAACCAGCACCCGCTACCGGGTTCCAAAATACCTGAATCTGCACACGAGGTGCAGGGAGTAATGTGAGTACTCCAACCCAGTAAGTAATAAGAGTAAATAAAGACTGAGCAGTAGGAAACAATGAATCCACATTTTTACATTAGGCTCAATAAGCACAACAGGCTTTCAAATCATAATACGAGTCAATCGTCTCATTTTAAGTTCAGCTTTTTGGTAAAAATCATTTAAAATACCTTCCAGCAATTTCAGTAGGGGTCCAATATCATTTGAAATAAAAAGGATGAAAACCATAATCGGCCCCTCGGGCAAAACATAGTTCGTAAAACAGCCCCTCGGGCAAAACTGCAATCATAAACACCTCATAACTTGAAAATCTCAGTGGAAATAACCAATGCCAAATTAGTGATTAAATTCTGAACATCTTATAAACCCCAATTTAAATAAAAGTTGTTTTAAAATATTTGTACAACATTTCGACAGAGGCTCAATAAAAAAAACGAGTGAAAACAGTCACTAATTCAACATATTCAATAGAAACTCACTTTAAAGAGGAGTGAAATCAACAAGTTCATAAACAGGCCTCTCAGGCAAAGCATCACTCATGTGCATGTATATATCTAACGCCCCCTCGGGCTAGCCTCTCTGTCACTCGTGACTCATCTCTTACCAATCGATACTCGCACTCAGCATTCACGCTCAATAGGTACCATATAGTAACCGTTGCGGCGTGCAGCCCGATCCATATATCTCGTCGACGGCGCTCACTGAGGGTGTGCAGATTCCGGGAGGGGCCCCTACAGCCCAAGCGCTATATAGCTGCGGCGTGCAGCCCGATCCAACATATCGCTGCGGCGTGCAGCCCGATCCATATAAGAATCACTGCGGCGTGCAGCCCGATCCGTATATAGAAATATATATATATATATATATA
>NW_017704169.1:0-1290 GCF_001879085.1 Nicotiana attenuata | reverse complement strand
AAGAATATAAGAGACCTCTGCTGATGTGTATACAGCTTCAGTAGCAGGAAGCCATCCATAAGCCCATTCAACTTTATCTGCAGTGAGGGATTTTAAACATGACGACCAGGCCTCAGTACCCTCAGGGAACTCAATACCTGTAACCCGGGTCTCGAATTCTGCTATACAACTCAACCCGGTTAAACCGTAGTTCATGTAGCCTGTGCAGTGACAGAGGTGCTCCTGTATCCATAATTGCAAGAGCAAATTGCAACCTTGAAAAAATTTCTCCCCTTCCCGACATTTGGTCAGAGCTCGGTACATTTCTGCTACAATCAGGGGAGCCACTGTGCTAGTAGGTTTTTTCATGGCAACATCTAGCATCCCTACTAGGCCAAGGTCTATGTGACCATCTTTTCTAGGGCAAATTACCACTCCCAAAAAGGCCACCATGAAGGCTAATCCCCGTCGGGCTTCCCATTTGTCTTTATTTCCAGCATGTGTTAATCATGTGTTGGGTTCCTCGAAACCTTTGGGGTTACCATACCGGTGATATAAGAAATGCAATGTACAACACCCTTCCGCCAGGTGCGGGTCTTGAATATCTCGGCTAATGTTCAACAAATCCAAGAACCTATGGAGGGTTACCGGTCGTGGGGCCAATGGGTATCTACCTCGGAGGTTCCCGTTGAGACTTGCGTATCCGGCGATCTCTTCTAATGTAGGTGTGAGTTCAAAATCTGAAAACCGGAATACATTACGGGTCGGGTCCCAAAATGGTATTAGTGCCTCAATGATGTCCTTTCTTGGTTTGATTTTCAATAAATCTACGAGACCGCCCAAACTTTTGACCACAGTATCTCTACTTCCTTTTCCCAAGTCATGCCACCACATATGGAGTTTCAAAGGGATCTCGCTCAGGACTGAGAAGGTTTCGATGTTACTTGAATTCATCCTGCACATTTATTTAGGGGAATTTAATGATTTATTTTGTGGCTATTTGTGCAACAATTCTTTATTTAGAAACAAGGACTGGATTTGCAAATACGGCCTTTCAGCACTTCGGGGAGGAAGATTTTAAGGTTGTGCCCGCAAACCATGTAAAAATGACTCAGGGTGGCTATTCTTGCAAAAACGGCCTTCCGGTGTCCTTTTGGGGACATTCGGCTTATTTTAGACAGGAATGGCATCACCCGACTTATTTATGACACGAAATTAAAGTTTGACATTTTTTGGCTATTTTTGCAAAAGGGAGGTTGGACCCGATGAAGGTTGCCTACGTATCTCACATCCGGTGAGAATCAAACCAGC
>NW_017704168.1:0-1290 GCF_001879085.1 Nicotiana attenuata | reverse complement strand
CGGGGTGTCACAAGTCACGAGCATCTATTAGAGTATAAATACAACTACAAGATCTGAAATATACGAAACAGGACTGATAAACAAAAGGGAGAAAAGTGGTGCTGCGAACGCTAGTAGTCACCTTGCTAACTCCGATAACTCTGCCTCCGATTAGTCAAAACCCGCTATCGGGTGCAGAAATACCTGCATCTGCACACACAGTGCAGGGGGTAAAGTGAGTACTCCAACTCAGTGAGTAATAAAGGTAAATAACAACTGAGCAGTAAGAAATCACGTGAAGCAACCAAACATGCTGTGTAGAAGCAGGGTATAATCCTTGAGAAAATAGTGAAGCTGTGAAATTTTTAGAAAATATTTTGGCTCAGTTTAAACCTCCTTTGAAAAATAGTCTTTTCAACAGTTGCGAAATAAGTTTCAAAATAGTTAGTGCCAATAAGCACAGAAATCCACCCCTCGGGCACAGATACCACAGTATAACAAGTAAAAGACAAGTAAGTATGCAAGATGAGCATATAAAGGCTCGCCCCTCAGGCAATATCTCAAAACAGTACCAGCCCCTCGGGCTCACTCTCAGAACACTCTCAGAACAGTATCAGCCCCTCGGGCTCAGTATCAGTCACTCAGCATAGTATCAGCCCCTCGGGCTCAGTCTCAGATCATATGGGTACCCGCGCTCACTGTGGGTGTGCAGACTCTGGAGGGGCCCCTTACGGCCCAAGCGCTATATCAACATAAGGCCTGAAAGCCTTCTCACATCAACATAAGGCCTGAAAGCCTTCTCACATCACTCATAAGGCCTGAAAGCCTCCTCACATTACTCACAAGGCCTGAAAGCCTCCTCACATCACTCACAAGGCCTGAAAGCCTCCTCACATATGGCCCTCGGCCTCACTCAGTCCAAAAATTATCATAAGCCCCTTGGGCATCAGTAAAATAGGAGTGCTCAGCTCAAACAAGAGTGAAAATATCATTTAAAGTCCCAAAATTCAATTAAAGCGGTTGAGCTTGTAAAACAGTATAATCAATAGGACTGAGTTCCAGTAATATATCAAAATAGTGAGGAAACAGTAATGAAAATCCCCGAAGGGTCCAAATAATTGGCACGAAGCCCAAATATGGCAATCAGCCTAAATCATGATAATATCAATTAAATTTCAGTCAAATACGCGGTAAAATCATCAATCAGGACGGACCAAGTCACAATCCCCCAACGGTGCTCTACCCTACGCTCGCTATCCGGCGTGCAAGTCACCTCAATCTAAGCACTATCGATGTGTAAACTCCGGGGGT
>NW_017704167.1:0-1290 GCF_001879085.1 Nicotiana attenuata | reverse complement strand
GTCACGCATTTTTTAGGTCATTAGTCAACAGCTCCCTGGACAGCGAAATAGGGGTGACTTCACATTGTTTCCTGACACGCCTATCTTTGTTTTAGGGAAATCCTCTCCCCGTTCAGGCGGATGCCGCACCTTGCGCTTGTGAATGAGTGTGATATATACCTCTTTGCTCAGCACGTGACTGTGTACCCCGAAAATGGAAGCTGCATGTCTTCGCCCGCTCCCGGTTCATGGTGGAATCCATTGAATGCGTTGGTAAAGCACGGGATTACGGCCGAAAAGCGGAGGTTTCCGCTAGGCGAAGGAGCTCACAAAATATCCTAACTCTCTATGGGCAAGAAGCAAGGGCGCAGCTGCTGCGCGAAAGCCGGTCTTACCTTCTATTATATTAGTAAAGGGCCTTTAGGCTTGACTAATAAGATATATAGGGCTTTTCCCTTTACTAGTAAGAGGCAAAGATCATCAGCTTTTAGTCATCTATCTCGCTACCTACTCCTTTTGCAAAAAGGCTTTGGGGATAAGATCAGACTCGAGAAATAGTCTACTTCAAGGCTGCAGGGAGGACTACGCTCTGCAGGTGGGCATCACTATTTATCATGTCAAGACGGAATTCCGGTTTGTTTTTGAAGGTGATCAAAAAGATTCGACGAAAACCGGGCATACATTCGAGAGAGAGAAGGATTAGTTCGTGTCTGGGTCAAGGGGACGGGTGACCTGAACCCTCTTCCTCCGGTAAGAGCTATCTAACCTCTGTTGTCTTGCTATAACCTAGTCTTACTCGCTCTTACCTCCCTGCCTGTTTTCGTTTCTTTCTTTTTTGAGAATACCTGCCCTGCTGCCTCTGCTCTCGTTCGGGCCCCGGGAATCCCTTGCTTTTGGCTAAGGTCTTTATTTACCTTTTTTCATTCCCCCCCTCAAAACTACAAATTAACAAACACTACTGGAACGGCACGACAGCAATACCATAACAGATAGACTTACCGACAAGAGAGAGCGAGACTGACCTACCCAAGAGAGAGAACGCAAGAGTGACTCCCCCCTATCACTTAAAGGCCGGAAGAAAAAAATTTCCCACGGCCTTATTTACCAAGCTCGGGACTAGAGGAGCATTTTTGGAATTTGAGGTATCGCTTGTAATGTAATAAGGATGAAGTCTCATTCATATAGTAATGTCCCTAGCTTGCGCCCTATTTGAGACTAAGGCAGGTTTGGAACCCTGTCCTATCACCTTTATCAAATCCCTAGCTCTCTTCCTTAGTGCAACTGCCCTATTCCTACCATGGGAATATCTAT
>NW_017704166.1:0-1290 GCF_001879085.1 Nicotiana attenuata | reverse complement strand
GTGAGGGTGAGGGTGAGGGTGAGGGAAGAAATATAAGAGATCCTAGATACGTAGCTTCTCGTGGACGTCCAAGGTTGAATAGATATAGAGGGCGAATTGATTCATACTTTAGAAGTTCACAAACGGCTGGTGGAAGTGGAGTTAGAGGTAATAGGAGGGGTAGAGGTGGTGGTAGAGGTGTTGGCAGAGGTGTTGGCAGAGGTGTTGGCAGAGGCGGTGGTAGAAGTGGTGGTAGAGGTGGTGGTAGAGGCCGTGGTAGAGGTGGTGGTAGAGGTGGTGGAAATAGTGGGCTAGCGGAAGGAATTGAGGTAAAGTATAACAAATTATTATTATTATATTTTTTTCCGAAAAAATACATTGCTTATTAGTGTTATTTACTCTATACAGCAAGATGATGCAACAGTACAAGCACACAGTAGCTTGCCTGATCTTAACGATGAAGCAGACTGGGAGATAGAAGACTTGACCGTTTAGTTTGAGATGATTTAAGTTTGAATCTTATTTAATTTGATTTGATATAGATTTTTTGAATTTTTTGACGTTGTTTTGTAATAATTTAAACGTGTGAGATAATAATTATCATTGTTAAATATTTCTTCATTTTATTGTTACTTCATTTTATCGGACTACACTAAAAAAAATGTGATTAGAAGTGAAAGACTTCATAACATTATAATCAGTTCAAACTAAGAACTAAAATACTCACATTTAGTTACTATGAAGCATTTATTATTCCCAACCGTTTTAGTAGTGTGTAGGTAGAATTAGGTTGAATTTTAAGTGCATGAATCAGTCATAATCACTTCAAAAGTTGGAGGAATCTCTTCTTCAATATCACTGGAAGTAGAAGAGTAAGATATGTCGTCACTGCTAGTAGAAGAGTAAACTAGGGTTTGTGAGTGTTTTAGGTCTTTAGTGTTTGAGTATGTGACCATATTTATAGGGGCCAAGCCAGTATCAAACATCCTGATTTTCTGTCAGTGAAAAAAACAACCTATTTTTGGCCACACTATCTGGTTTTGTTTGAATTGCCGTAATTAATGATGTTAGTTGAATTGCATTTATTTCAGGGGAAATTTGGTGTTAGTTGACTTGCATTTATTATTTCGGTTACCAACCCTTTTTTGAACTAAAAACTATTCACATTCCAACTATATAGTTAGTTTTGTAGTTAGGGCAATGAAATGATACCAAGTGATATACCAATTTGATAACTGGAAAATCAAAAGAGTCCGAAATCAAAATACACATTACATAATAACCAAACTGGAAAATAAAAGTACATATTAC
>NW_017704165.1:0-1290 GCF_001879085.1 Nicotiana attenuata | reverse complement strand
TTGTTACAAGGTGATGCCGTTTGGATTAAAGAATGCTGGGGCCACCTATATGAGGGCCATGACTACTATTTTCCATGACATGATACACAAAGAGATCGAGGTGTATGTAGACGATGTCATCATCAAATCCAAGAAAGCCACTACCACATGGAAGATCTGAGGAAGTTCTTCAACAGATTGAGAAGGTACAACTTGAACTGAATCCCGCCAAATGTGCATTCGGGGTTCCTGCCGGAAAACTGCTTGGGTTCATTGTAAGTCGACGAGGAATAGAACTAGATCCATCAAAGATTAAAGCTATTCAAGAATTGCCGCCGCCGAAAAATAAGAAGGACGTGATGAGACTCAACTATATCAGCCGGTTCATAGCTCAGTCCACTGTCATTTGTGAGCCAATCTTTAAGATGTTGAAGAAGGACGCCGCCACTAAATGGACTGATGATTGTCAGAAGGCCTTCGACAGAATCAAGGAATACCTGTCAACACCGCCAGTTCTGGTTCTGCCCGAACCAGGTATACCTCTATTGCTCTACCTTGCAGTATTGGATGGGGCATTCGGTTGTGTTTTGGGACAACATGACGAAACGGGGAGAAAGGAGTAGGCCACCTACTATCTCAGCAAGAAGTTCACCCCGTACAAGGCCCGATATTCCCTATTGGAACGCACCTGTTGTGCTCTGACTTGGGTAGCTCGGAAGTTGAGGCATTATTTCTGTGCCTATGCCACTTATCTCATATCCAGGATGGATCCGCTGAAGTACATCTTTCAGAAGCCCATGCCCATGGGCAAGCTAGCCAAATTGCAAATCCTGCTGAGTGAATTTGATATTGTCTATATGACCCAGAAAGCAATCAAAGGACAGGCACTAGCAGATCATCTTGCCGAAAATCCCGTGGACGGAGAATACGAGCCTCTAAAGACGTATTTTCCTGACGAAGAGGTCTCTTTCATAGGAGAAGACATCGCAGAATCCTATGAGGGCTGGAGAATGTTTTTCGACGGAGCAGCAAACTTCAAAGGAGTTGGCATAGGAGCAGTTCTAGTATCGGAAATAGGTCAGCATTATCCAGTAGCTGCCAAACTCAGATTCCCGTACACCAACAACATGGCCGAGTACGAAGCCTGCATTTTAGGGCTCAAGATGGCTATTGACATGAACGTCCAAGAGTTGCTAGTGATTGGAGATTCGGATTTGCTTATACATCAGGTCCGAGAAGAATGGGCAACCAAGAACTCCAAGATACTCCCGTATTTGCATCATGTACAGGAGTTGAGGAAGAGGTTTACAA
>NW_017704164.1:0-1290 GCF_001879085.1 Nicotiana attenuata | reverse complement strand
GAGAGTGACGTGGGGGCTTAAAGTCATCACCTTCCTAGATAAGCAAAATTGACCCCACGGATCCCACTCTTCGTTCGTCTCTATCACATGTATTACAGCACCTCAATGATCAGGGAGAGGGTTGTTGCGAACATTGGGTGTGGCTCCCTTTTCCTATATGACCTTGTTGTCAATCAACATCTGGATCTTGTCTTTCAATGCTCGGCACTCGTCAGTGGTGTGCCCTTTCATACATGAATGGTACGCACAAGTTTTGTTAGGATTGACCCATTGGGATGGATTCTCTAATGCCACAGCGGGAACATGAGTGACATAACCTGAGGCTTTCAACCTTTCATACAACTGTTCGATGGGTTCAACAATAGCGGTGTATTGTTTGGGTGGCTTGCGGTGAAAATTGGGTCTTGGTCTTGGATAATTTTGGCGGGTTGGAGGTGACTGGAAATGAGATGGTTAGGAGTTATAGGTATGATAGACAGTGGCTGGTAGGGAATATCTGGGAGATGATGGTTGTTATGTGGGTGGTGGTGCTTGGTATGTGGATGGAGGTGTTTGATATGTGGGCCTTGAGCTACCAATACTGCCCCAACGTTTTTCTTCTTTGATATGCCGCCTGATTGCAATCCTTTATTTGTGGCCTGTAATGCCTCAAAATTCGTTACCATCTTGCTTTTGATGCCTTCCTCAATTCTTTCCCCAAGTTTAATGATATCGGAGAATTTATGGTTTTCAATAACCATCAACCTTTCATAATACTGCGGGTCATGTGCTCCGACGAAGAACTTGTTCATATGTTCTTCGTCCAAAGATGGTCTGACCTTGGCCGCTTTCGACCTCCAGCGGGTAGCATACTCGCAGAAAGTCTTAGTGGGTTTCTTCTTAAGATTCTGGATGTAGAAAGCATCGGGTGCATTTTCTGTGTTGAACCTGAATCGGTCCATGTAATTTGATGGCATACCTACCCAATTGGACCATTTCTTGGGATCCTGGCTGATGTACCAGGACAAAGCATCACCAGTAAGACTCCTCATGAAGAGTTTCATTCGGATCTTTTCATTTTTCCGACTCCAACAAGCTTGTCACAATAGGTTCTCAGATGAACACTAGGATCGCCTGTACCGTCAAACATCTCGAACTTAGGAGGTTTGTACCCCTCCGGTAGTTCCACATCTGGCTGTATGCATAGGTCTTCATAATTCAAACCTTCTATCCCCTTTCCGCCTTCGACACCTTGAACCCGACTTGTCAATTTCTTGAGTTCTTCAGCCATGTTTTTAATGAGCATGTCCT
>NW_017704163.1:0-1290 GCF_001879085.1 Nicotiana attenuata | reverse complement strand
CTCACAACTCACGGACAAACTCGGTAGTGTCTGAGGGATCGGTAAGGAGACGTCTGTATTTATCCCCTAGAGGCTACAGAGTTAGGAAAAATTTCACTTTTGTTCCTTCTTATCGTGCGATTTTGTTTCTCAAATACTGATTGTCTTTCTACTCTGTTCTTTCGCAGATGGCGAGAACACGTGCTTCCTCTTCTACCGCGCAGCAGCCCAAGCCCCCAACAGCAGCTCCTACGAGGGGCAGAGGCGAGGTCGAGGCCGTGCCAGAGGCTGAGGCAGGGGCAGAGCTCAGCCCCGAGCAGCAGTCCCAGAGGTGGAGCCTCATGTTGATTATGACGAGGAGGTTCCAGACCCAGCTGCTTCGGTGGGCCCAGCTCAGGTCCCAGAGGGGTTTATGGCCTCCCCAGTTCTTCAGGACGCTTTGGTCAGGTTGGTCGGCTTTATGGAGAGCGTCTCTCGAGCGGGTTTGCTTCCAGTAGCACCAGCCACTTCTCTGGCCGGAGGAGGGGTTCAGACTCCTGCTACACGTACTCCGGAGCAGGTAGCTCCCCAGGCTCAGGTTCCAGCGGTTCAGCCAGCTGTGGCAGTTCAGCCGGGTATTGTGACTCAGACCGGCGATGGAGCGGCTATGTCCGCAGATGCTTTGTGGAGGCTGGATGGATTCACCAAGCTCTTCACCACCACATTCAGCAGTGCTTCTTCAGAGGACCCCCAAGATTTCTTATATAGCTGCCATGAGGTTCTTCGGACTATGGGTATTGTGGAGACCAATGGAGTCAACTTCGCCACCTTTCGACTAGCAGTATCTGCCAAGACTTGGTGGAGAGACTATTGTTTATCCAGACCAGCAGGGTCGCCATCATTGACTTGGGACCAGTTTGCAGAGTTGTTTTTGGAGAAGTTTCTTCCAGTTACTCAGCGAGAGGCTCTTCGCAGGCAGTTCGAGCGCCTCCAGCAGGGCTCTATGACAGTCACGCAGTATGAGACTCGGTTCATTGATCTAGCACGCCATGCTATTGTTATACTCCCCACCGAGATAGAGAGGGTGCGGAGGTTTATTGATGGGTTGATTCAGCCGATCCGTCTCCAGATGGCTATGGGAGCTGGGAGCGAGATTTCTTTCAGGAGGCGGCCAATGCGGCCCGCAGAGTTGAGATGGCACTTGCACGGGGAGGTGTTCATGGGTCAGATAAGAGGCCCCGTCATGCAGGTAGATTCAGTGGTACCTCGGTCTGGAGGTGGGGGATTCGTTATGGTAGAGGCCATCCTTCCGAGGCCCTTTTCAGGTCAGCC
>NW_017704162.1:0-1290 GCF_001879085.1 Nicotiana attenuata | reverse complement strand
GTTACGTTACGTACGTACGTTACGTTACGTTACGTACGTTACGTACGTACGTACGTACGTACGTCGTACGTACGTACGTACGTACGTACGTACGTACGTACGTTACGTACGTACGTACGTACGTACGTACGTACGTACGTACGTACGTACGTACGTACGTACGTACGTACGTACGTACGTACGTACGTACGTACGTACGTACGTACGTACGTACGTACGTACGTACGTACGTACGTACGTACGTACGTACGTACGTACGTACGTACGTACGTACGTACGTACGTACGTACGTACGTACGTACGTACGTACGTACGTACGTACGTACGTACGTACGTACGTACGTACGTACGTACGTACGTACGTACGTACGTACGTACGTACGTACGTACGTACGTACGTACGTACGTACGTACGTACGTACGTACGTACGTACGTACGTACGTACGTACGTACGTACGTACGTACGTACGTACGTACGTACGTACGTACGTACGTACGTACGTACGTACGTACGTACGTACGTACGTACGTACGTACGTACGTACGTACGTACGTACGTACGTACGTACGTACGTACGTACGTACGTACGTACGTACGTACGTACGTACGTACGTACGTACGTACGTACGTACGTACGTACGTACGTACGTACGTACGTACGTACGTACGTACGTACGTACGTACGTACGTACGTACGTACGTACGTACGTACGTACGTACGTACGTACGTACGTACGTACGTACGTACGTACGTACGTACGTACGTACGTACGTACGTACGTACGTACGTACGTACGTACGTACGTACGTACGTACGTACGTACGTACGTACGTACGTACGTACGTACGTACGTACGTACGTACGTACGTACGTACGTACGTACGTACGTACGTACGTACGTACGTACGTACGTACGTACGTACGTACGTACGTACGTACGTACGTACGTACGTACGTACGTACGTACGTACGTACGTACGTACGTACGTACGTACGTACGTACGTACGTACGTACGTACGTACGTACGTACGTACGTACGTACGTACGTACGTACGTACGTACGTACGTACGTACGTACGTACGTACGTACGTACGTACGTACGTACGTACGTACGTACGTACGTACGTACGTACGTACGTACGTACGTACGTACGTACGTACGTACGTACGTACGTACGTACGTACGTACGTACGTACGTACGTACGTACGTACGTACGTACGTACGTACGTACGTACGTACGTACGTACGTACGTACGTACGTACGTACGTACGTACGTACGTAC
>NW_017704161.1:0-1291 GCF_001879085.1 Nicotiana attenuata | reverse complement strand
TTTCTTTTTCTTTTCTCTCTTTTTTTTTCTTCTCTTTTTTTTCTTTTCTTCGTTTCTTTTCTTCATTTTTCTTTTCTCTTTTTTTTTATTTTTCTTTCTATTTTCTTTTCTTTTTTTTTCTTCTTCCCCTTTTTTTCTCTCTCTTGTCATTCTTTCCTTTTCTCTTTTTCCTTTACTTATCTTTTACGCTTGTGTTTCTGATTTTTGCTACTGATTCCGAAAGAGGGATATGAAAGAAAACCAATAAGGCTCAAAGGGGTGATGAAGGATAAAGTGTTTAGATAGCAGAACAAAATTCCTTCGTCATTTCAATCTCAAAAATATGCCAAGTACAATTAAACCAAGAAATCATACATAATATCTCTTGACGGCATCAGAGTTGATAGCCATTTCTACACATTTCCCTTCCACTTCTGTCAAATATAATGCGCCATTGGACAACACTCTAGTTACAACAAATGGCCCCTGCCAGTTCGAGGCGAACTTTCCTTTTGCCTCGGCCCAATGAGGTATGATACGCCTCAACACCATTTGCCCTACTTCGAATTTCCGCGGACGCACTTTCTTGTTATATGCTCTTACCATTCTTTGTTGATACAACTGACCATGACATACTGCTGCCAATCGCTTTTCATCAATCAAACTTAGTTGTTCCAAGCGGGCTTTAACCCATTCAACATCATCAATTTCCGCCTCAGCGATGATCCGAAGGGACGGGATTTCAACCTCTGCGGGTATTACTGCCTCAGTGCCATACACCAGTGAATAAGGAGTCGCCCCTACTGAAGTGCAGACAGTGGCGCGATAGCCTAAAAGGGCAAAAGGTAACTTCTCATGCCATTGCCTGGACCCCTCTACCATTTTCCGAAGTATTTTCTTGATGTTCTTGTTAGCTGCTTCGACTGCTCCATTTGCCTTAGGACGATATGGGGTGGAATTGCGGTGCGTGATCTTAAACTGCTGGCATGTCTCGGCCATCAAATGACTGTTGAGATTGGCACCATTGTCTGTGATGATTATCTTCGGGATCCCAAACCGACAGATGATATTCGAATGCACAAAATCGACCACTGCCTTCTTGGTCACAGATTTGAAGGTTTTTGCTTCAACCCACTTAGTGAAATAATCAATAGCTACCAGAATGAACCTGTGCCCATTTGATGCCGCTGGCTCGATCGGCCCAATGACATCCATTCCCCAAGCAACGAACGGCCATGGTGCTGACATTGTATGCAATTCAGATGGTGGAGAATGAATCAAATCTCCATGTACCTGACATTGATGACACTTG
>NW_017704160.1:0-1291 GCF_001879085.1 Nicotiana attenuata | reverse complement strand
ATCCAGCAAGGAAGACAAGCGCATAAATTGGATTCCCGGCTGACTCTTCTTCTTTGAAGCATTCAGAGAGAATCAAGATTGGCTTAGTCGGATCTTGCCAGGCAATTGCCTTTTTTCCACAAGAGATTGCTCTCCTCCGAGGCTTGAGAGCTTATTCCCTTCTTGTTCACCTTTCTTTTTCTTTACTTATTTTCTTTATTGAATGATTGGCTCAATAGCTTTCTTCCTTCAATTAGAAAAGGGGCTAATGGAAACTCAGGAGCTTCACTCAGAGCTATTAAGCTCTTTGGGGGAAGTCAGAAGTTCTTCCACTCGGAATTGCATCAGAGAAGAAAGCTCCACAGAAGACTCCGAAGGAGTAGGAATTGGCTCACTAGGTTCTTCAACTAAAAAGTAGTCAAATCGCAAAACTCCTTACTACAATCCTCCTTCGATGCCTACTTACTTAGGTCTAGCTGACCCAGCTTGAAGTCTACCAACCCTTTTCAAGTCGGGAATGCCACATCAGTCTGATATTCTAATATGTTGACTTGCACCCAGGCCTAGCTCTCTGTGGTGGGGCGGTCTCGCTAGGTGAGATAATGAGCCAAAGCATGAAAATCGGCTGCCTGCGAAATCAACAGGAAAGCTTTGGCTGTTTGCTTTAGCAACGACGTAAAGGGCAGGTTCTGTAGTCAACTGCACTTGGTCACTTCCTGCTCTGTCGGGTCATTTGATCTTCTCAGTTCCACTCGGGCATACTCTTTCATAGGCTCGACACAGGTTGTGACGTCGGGTCCTCTCTTCTCTTCATGAATCTCAGTTGGAAGCCCCCATTTTCATCAGACATCCAATGAAGTAGGAGCTCGCTCCCTACCTAGCGGTACTTCCATGGCTTGCCTCTCGAGGTCCTGTTTGAAAGGCAGTTGCGAGAACCTGTCTGGATTGAGTGGTCCTTTCTCGGGCAGCTACTGAGACATAGGTTGGCCCGAGCTTCCCTTGGCATACCTTCGTTACCATTACTAAGAAAAGTAAGTAGGAATTCGTCCCAGATAAACTACTGATCTAGCTCTTTCGCATCGAGGAAAACCCCTATTTCCTCTTTCAGGTTAGGCGCCCTTTGCTCGAACGAAAGAGGGGTCTTTGCCGGGACCGATGCTAGTAGTTAGATTCAATATTCAAAAAGTCTTAAATAGAAGCCAAATCCAGTTGAGAAGAGACAAGCACGGTGACATCCATCGAAGGGATCTCGGTCGAGAAGCGGCCCAGGTAAAGCCAGATTTCAAAGGTAGAATGTATTGGTGGCACATCG
>NW_017704159.1:0-1291 GCF_001879085.1 Nicotiana attenuata | reverse complement strand
AACACGTAAAGGCTCATACGAACTTCAGAACACTCCGAAGGAGATAGCCCACCTGCTTCACCTCAAACTAATAGCTCTTCATACCCTTCTATCGTCATGAAAATTACACAATCACTTAATCTTCCTGAGTCTGAACTCATATCATAACATGAAATCTACTCCACTCCCCAACTACAAAACATGAAAAGATTCTTCACACTCCCATAACTCGAGGCTATACATCAAATCAAGATGGAAATCAAGTATCTAATAGTTCTTTCTACCCCCAAGCAGACCCTTCTGTCGACGCCCCTTTTTTCCTCGCGGAATCGGGTTCACGACATTTGGGGAGACAACTCTTATCCCGTTTGGGAATTGGGTTTTTGGAGTTTGGAGAGTCGCCACCTAATGATTATAGTGCATTAGGACACTTTTAGAAGAATTAAAGATGCAGGCTCGAAACTAACCAAAAATAGTTCAAAACTTCAAATACATCAAACAATGCTAAATGAACCAATCCCAATCATAAAAGATCAATCTTAAATCACAACCCTAAATCAGCCCACAAGCCCAGCCTAGGCCCGCACTTCGAAACTCGGAAAAACTCATAAAATCCGACTACCCATTCCATTACGAGTCCAACCATACTAATTTCACTCAATTTCGACTCCAAATAAATGTTCAAAACTCAAAAATTCATATTATAAAACTTTAGGCCAAATCCCCCAATTTCTCTTTAAAATTCATCAACCAATTGCAAAAAATGAAGATAGATTCGTGAAATATAACCAATGGCGAATAGAGAATACTTATCCCAATCCCGATGATGAAATTTTCTCCAGAAATCGTGTCACGACCCAAAATTAATTAAAGGTCCTGATGGCGCCGGACACGCTGTCAGGCTAGCCAACACTAAATAGTTAATTAAATTCTCTTTTTATATTTGTGAAATCATAAAGATTCCTTCAATTTCAATAGTAACATATGAAATTTACAAAATAAATAAAAAATTTTACCACTTCATTACTGAATATCCCATCATCATCCCAGAACCCGATGTCAAAAGTGCATGAATAATTACTAAGAGATAAAATGAAATACAATAACTGCCCAAAATACAATTTGGCCAGAAAAGGAAATACAAATACTCTGAAGGAGACTCTGCTGGCTACGGATCGTCTCATAAGATGCGGCTCACCTAAGTCCCCGTATCAACCATGCCGCCCACGAGGCCGCTAGACATACATGTGCCTGTACAACAAAATATACAGCAAGCGTAGTATGAGTACAAAAACAACGCGTACCCAGTAAG
>NW_017704157.1:0-1292 GCF_001879085.1 Nicotiana attenuata | reverse complement strand
ATGACCTGTTAGGGATCCTTCCAATCAAAGCTAAACTATAATTAAATCACTCAAGTAAGAATCATTAGATATCTTGTGAAATAAAATCGACAAGGCAAGATTTTGGCTTTATCCTCTATAAGATATTATATCTTAAATAATATGCTGTCTGCTGTTCATTTATTACAAGCATTAGGTAGTTTCCTTATGCATATTCTTTTCTATTTAAAATAAATGTTTGGACCACCTTACTCCTGCAAAAACAATGTAAAACAAATACTTGTAGACATCAAGAAAGGAATCTGGCATTTTTTTTTAATCGACCATGCAACTAAAAAGGATGAGGAATCAAGAGAAAAAGGACAATAAGAAGATAAACAAAAGCAAATTGCACAAGGAAATAAAGAGGAGAATCTACACACACATATAAAGGCAAAGAAATAATAGTCCAAATAAAAAAGATGGAGTTAAGTTGAAGGATCTCTGATTCTATTAAACAGTTCAATACAAAATCCTTGTGGGGTGTCCCAAGAAACAAGCTTCTCTGGCTGAAAAAAAATTCCTTCCTTTGAGTCAGAGTCACATGAAAATAATGGGTGTTGTGTTAAAAGAATGGGTGAGGAATAGTTCTCTGACCTATTCCACTGGAGTAAAGAATCCTAAAACTAAAATGTGTGTTGCTATGTATATCCAAAGAGTATGACAAAAAAGTCTCTTTCACCAGCAAAATAATAGAGAAAGAATCTTATGAACAAGATTTGATTAGTGTGCCCACATTGATAGCCCCATTTTCCTATTTACCACTATTGTTGGATGAAAAATTTAATCTCATGTTCTCTAAAAAGAACCGACACTCTTATAACTATGATTTGTTTAAGTCAAATATAATTTACGATCAAAATTTTTATGTAGTTTTTAAATATGTAAACTTAAAAAAAAAAGAGTCAGAAAATAATGTATGAATCTACACAAATTAGATGTATTAATCCTTGTATTTAAAGTAAGCTGTTGTGTTTTGGAATGGATGGAAAAATACAAAGTAAATTAGTCATTGTCATTTGTGTTTTTTCTGAAACGTAATGTCACCGCTTGACACACTTTGGATCGTCAATTTTCTCTAGTTTGCCCTTCAACTTGTCAATTTCGTCTGCCTCTTAAATCTTAATATTTGATTTTGTTGAGTTTTGAGCTAATACGCAAAAATGAGAATAAACAACTCTTCCGGGAAGAAATGGGCAAAATCGTTTTGCTTATTTCTGTCTCTTCATCTATAGTCTGGACCACAATATGCGGCCTCTATCCACTGAGCAGGT
>NW_017704156.1:0-1292 GCF_001879085.1 Nicotiana attenuata | reverse complement strand
GTGTGTATGTTTGGTTTGGAGCCCCGAGGGCTCGGGTGAGTTTTGGATAGGCCGTGAGTGCATTTTTGAACTTAGAGAAAATCTGGTATCTTCAGTTCTGCAATTTTCGCATTTGCGAAGCAGGTCTCGCAAATGCGAGCTCGCAAATGCGAGCCTAGCATCGCAAATGCGACGAAGGGAAGTCCTGTAGCTGGGTCGCAAATGCGACCATTTGGTCCGCAAATGCGAGGAAGAGCCTGTCGCAAATGCGACATGTTGGCTCGCAATGCGAAGCCCGGAGTTCTGGGCAGTGTTCGCAAATGCGAACTTTATATCGCAATTCCCATACCTGCAGGGTTCGCAATTTCGAACCCTAGTTCGCATTTCCCATATCTGCAACCTGCATTTTTCATACTTAGTCGAATTTTGAACCATTTTCACCATTTTTTCAAAACCCAAACACACTTAGGCGATTTTCCAAGAACAAGACTTCTTCCAAATCATTTGTAAGTTGGTTTTTACTCATTTCTTTCAGTCTTTAACATCATTTAACATGTTTTCAACTTAAAATCAAAGATTTCCACGGGTGAAATTGGGGGTTTTGGGTAGAACTTAGGTTTTTTCTAAAATTGGGGATTTGGACCTCAATTTGAGGTCCGATTTCAAAACAAATCATATATTTGGGTTCGTGGGGGAATGGATAATCGGGTTTTGGTTCGAACCTCGGGTTTTGACCACGTGGGCCTGGGGGCGATTTTGGAATTTTTGGAAAAAACTTTGGGAAATTCATTTTTATGCATTCAAATTGATTCATTTAGTGTTTATTAAAGTTTAAGTGACTTGTGACTAGATTCGAGCGGATTGGTGGTGGAATCGAGGGGTAAAGCTATAGTTGAGGCTTGAGTTGAATTCAAAACATCGAGGTAAGTGTTTGGTCTAACCTTAGCTTGAGGGAATAGGAGTTGAGTCTTATTTGCTACTAGCTAATTGTCGAGTACGATGTATAGGCATGGTGACGAGTATCTATACATTGATGTCTAGCATGACCGTGAGTCCTTATATTGCGAATATCCTGGTTTTGTTATAGCTTCCATACTTAATTGATGATTACTATATGTTGTAAAGAGTATGTGAGAGGAAATTGTGATCTTTGAACTTCGTGGAGCGTTGGCTCGAGTTGAAATACAAATTGTGAAGGTATATGAGATATTTAAATCCTTGGAGTGTTGGCTCAAGTGATAATGTGAACTGTGAGATGAAAGTGAAATAAAGAGAAAGAGTTATTGATTATCTCCCTTGCCGGGTACATGGAA
>NW_017704155.1:0-1292 GCF_001879085.1 Nicotiana attenuata | reverse complement strand
AGGTCATGAGCCTGATGAGTTGACCAATTCCTCTACCCCGCATTCTCTTTCTTTGCTGTGAAGTGGATGTGGATTCGAACCACACAAGGATTTTCAGTCCAGCTGAGCTACCTGAACCACTTTGAAATAAGTCTCCTTTCTTTATGTAATTTGGCCCGCCCCGGGATTCTAACGATGACTGAAGCCTCTATCTTGAGGGGCCGCGTGACTTTATCTCTTTGAAGAAGGACGAACTCTTCTTTATATACACAATTTGATGTACGAAATTGGAAGAAGAATTGCTGCTTTCAAGCGTGAACCAGGTCCAGGATTCGGACTAGGAATTGCTATTTTTTCCGATGCAGTTAGCTCTATTCCCTGACCTGAGGGCGGGAACCGTCTTATCTTAGGGTAGGGGTAGCCCCACTTACTTTTGAGTCTATCAGCTGCAACAAGGGCTGCGGGAACGAGTGCTGTGCTTGCCCCGACCGATACCACCATTCATTACCGTGAACCAGCCCCTCTTCAGTATAGGCAGGTCTTTCTTTAGAACAGATTCATTCCAGAACAGAAAACCGAATTTAGAATCAGAATCGCGCTTGGAGCCTATCGCTAGAACGAACAACACACCAGCGACCAGACTTGCTACGCTAGTAGGGCTTGTGGGCAAAGCAAGAGATCTTATTTATCCTTAAGGATAGGGAAGTCTAACTCACCCTCGGGGGGAGATATCGGAATAAGTACCCTGCCACTGGATTCCACAGTTTTTGTAAAGGGAGGTAGACTTGTTCAGCCCCTCTATAAGATAAGGATGCTTGTGTCTCTCTTTTAACTCCATAGCAAAATCCATCCATACTTGTCCTTGTTAACTCAGAGATTGGGATTGATTCATGAATTATCAGTGTAGATAGGCATGGATCTGGTATGAACTCAGAAGCCTAATAAGGGAGAGTCTGGGTCCACCAGAGGAAGAGTACTTCTAGGCTTTCCAGGAATTGGAATTATTGAAGAAGCTCTTTATACTGGAATTGAATCCTACACATAAGAGCATTCCGAATGCTAAAAAGTTTCGGTTCATTTTATTTACGATTTAAAAGATGCTAAAAAAACTTTCTTTCATTAGACCAGTCAATAAAGGAATGGCAGAGTAGTTGATCCCGACCCTTGCCGGTAAAGAAGCTTCTTTAAGACACTGAGTTGCGTCAGGAAGAGTAGAGTAAGAAGAAGAGCTAAAAGCTTGAGTTGAATCAGCTGAGAGTTCAAGCCCCTTTTCTTTATAATAAGCTTCCACTTTTTGTTTCGTCCAATTTTAT
>NW_017704154.1:0-1293 GCF_001879085.1 Nicotiana attenuata | reverse complement strand
CAAGTCTTCATCAAAGCTCACACGCTAAGTTTGGAACCCTTACCCTTTCCTGCGAAAACCAAAGCATCAAAGACATCGGCCACCTAGTAAAAAACCGACAGTCGATGAAGAAAAATGCTTCAATTATGGACATCCCAGTGGGCCCCCTCACATCAGGTTTTCGAGAAAGAAGAAATAAGAATTGCTTTTAACTTCCTATCGGCCCTCTTCTCTGTTCTAGGTCCTTTCCTCACTGAGGACCATGGGCCAATAACTTCAGATACAAAGCATGATTTTTCCAAGACGTGCAAGGCGCCCCCCAGCCTTCCAACGGGAAAGACTTCAACATAAAAGTAAATTTCCGTTCTTCCTGTTCCCGCGGCAGACGTATGCTCGGTTGAAGCTGGATTTAGAAAGGATCAGCAGCGGTGCATATATGATATTTTAAGGACAAGAAATAGTGGACTAGACTATTCCTTATGTAGATGTAGTGGATAAGCTCTCCGTGTTGGGATAGGCGTTCGGATTTCCACAGCTATTCTAAGAGCGTGCTGAATCCAACCGTTGCGCGTTCCCCCTTTGGCTAAACCACCACTTCAGGCTAACCCTTTTGCCTGGCTGGCACTTACTCAAGTTAGAGTTTTGCGCTCTCTCAAAACGCCTGCACGCCTGCGAGTGTTCTCCCCGGTCCTACAAATTGAGCTTCCGAAAGGGTGCTTGCTGGAGCAGCTCAACGAGATGTGGGTTCAATTCCCGCTATGCCTCATCCTAGTAGGTGTCTGCGCCATTGGGCCAGCTAAACTTGCTCTGATCTAGTGTGCGTCCGCTCCTGTTCGGGCTCACTCAGCAGAAAGCTAACTCTCTTCTCCTGCTTTAGCTTGAGCCCACCCGGACAGACTCTGGCATGACACCCGTCACCATACATAGGTAATAGCATGTCCCAATGCTATCTTCCTCGAAGTTGCTGCTCAATATGATCTTGTTTTTGGGGGGAGGATCCACTAAATGGACCAACGGAGCACTGTCGGGTCGATAGCCCTTGATCCGAGATCTCTTTTTAACAAAAAAGAGTTGGATTTGCCAGCCTTAGCCGAAGAAGACTGTTCGTATAGTAGTAGGTTTGAGAACCGGTTCAAACCATCTCATAGGTCGTCCTCAGTACAAAAGGTCAATTCAATGCTCAAGTCAAAGGGGGGAGGGTCAATTTTTCTATTGATCGAGAAAGCTTGGGCGGGCCCCCAACCATTAGCACATTCTAAGATTCAGATGACTAATTGGTTGGGAATCATGAATTATCACGTCTTGACGGTCAGT
>NW_017704153.1:0-1293 GCF_001879085.1 Nicotiana attenuata | reverse complement strand
CTCGAGATGCTCCTGGAAATTCAGTACATGGAATTAGAAAATAAGAAGATAGACATTATCATAATAAGGATAGTAACAGAAAGAAAGAATAAGGAGAGACAGAGTCACAGAAGAAATAAACGAGGGATAGTGGTGTGTTTGGTATAACGGAAAATATTTTCCGTGAAAAATATTTTCTTGGAAAACAAGTTAAGGAAAATGACTTCTCAAGAGTATTCATAAATAATTTAGATATAATAAACATGAATCTATAAACTTTCAAACCAACAATCTTCCGAACCCACGAATTTCATAAACTTTCGAACCGCTAAACTTTCGAAACAGCGGAATTTCGAACCCGTAAACTTTCAAACACATAAACCTCCGAACTCATAACTTTGGAACTTGTAAAATTTTGAACTTTTAAACCCGTAAATAAAAAAACAAAATTAAAAAATATATTTAAAAATATTTTTTCCGGAGGGGGAGGGGGAGGGCAGGTGGGGGAGGGGAGGGCAGGTGGGGGAGGGGTTGGTGATGGTGCAGAAAAACGAAAAAACAGAAATTTAAAATTGTAAAAAAAAAGGTCAAAAAATAAAATTTTTTGAGGGAGGGGGGTGGGGGGTGAGGGTGGGGGTCGGGGTGGAGGGGTAGTAGGGTGGGTGGTAACGTAAAAACTGAAATTTGACACAAAAAAAAAAAAAAAAACCCTTTTTTAGGAGAGAGGGGATGGGTGGGTTGGTGAGGGTGGAGAATGTTGAGAAAGAGTTTTGGAAAATGTTTTCTCTTCTCTTGATAAGGAAAACATTTTCCTCCAATTAAAGGAAAATATTTTTCAAAATATTTAAGCCAACAAAACATAGAAAAATTAAAAATATATATTTTCCTTCCTACCAAACACACCCAGAGACTTCAAATTGCAGTTGTTGATTGGATTTTTATTAGGTGAATTCGGCAGATTGGGCATGTCATAAGTTGAATGGAATGGATAAACATAAAAAGTAGTACTACTATCTATGTTTGACCATGTTTTTTTATTATTCAATCCCTTATAATTACAGAAATTACACTGCTGTACAAACGAGAAAGATTTGTATTTGAACAATTTTAGGACCGTTTGGTCATAGATTTTGTCAAAATAGATTTAAATTTTATTTGACAAATACATGTTTGGCTATAGATTTTGCCTGCATTTTGGTAAAATCTCAAATCCCAAAATATTACTATTATATTTTTTAAAAGTTGCCTTCATACTTTTATATTTTTATAAAAGAGTTCCACCTATTTATTATTTTGTAACTAATGTTGTTTCGT
>NW_017704152.1:0-1293 GCF_001879085.1 Nicotiana attenuata | reverse complement strand
ATTCGTTTAGGGTTTTCTTCCATAGTTCTTGTCTTCTTACTTGAGACAACAGAAGTTCTTGTCTTTGCGAATTGGGGAAATTACTATTGTCTCAGTCTTGTGTTTCTCTATAAGCAAGAAAAAGAGACGACCATATATACCATGTCGATGGTACCAGCTGCACGCCGTGGGTGTATCATGGGTGTTCGGTTTCCCCGTACTGAAGCAGAGTTGATCAACTTTCTGAAAAGGTTCCTAAAGGGCGAGCTTTTGCCGAGTGAATGCCCTAATTTCCAACTTGCCGATATCTATGGAGACCAACCACCATGGCAGATATTTGGAGCTTCTGATCATCCCGAAGAGAAGGTTCGCTATATTTTTACTCGGTTGAAGAAGCAGAAGAGCGAACATACAAGGGTTCGTCGAACTTGCGCCAACGGGACATGGAAAGGCCAAACCGGTATTTTTCCTATCAAGAATGGTAAGGGAACTGTGGTTGGGTTTAGAAGACGTTTCAAGTTTCAAACTAGTAGTAAAGAAGGAGAGCACAATAAAGATTGGCTGATGAAAGAATATTCCGTCGGGGATGATTTCTTCAAAGAAAACAATATTCCTAAAGAGGATATTGTAGTGTGCCGAATCAAGAAGAATATAAGAGCTGAGAAAAATCATGGGGTATTGACGACTTTGGAGATATAATCTGGTGAGCATGAGTAATGAAGGGGAAGTAGAACGAGGGGAGTAGAGACACGCAGCAGTCAGTTTATATAATTCGATGAAGTACTAGATGGAATTTACAGAAAATAGAGAAACTTTGACATATTTAGTTTCTAACTTTATAACTTTGAGGAAAGCAAAAGAAACTTACTACTATTTCTTAGTACTACTAGGTGACAGTTTCTCGTTGGAATAAACTTCTAAACAGAAATTTGCTATTGCCAGAAGAATTTCTTTGTATTCATATATATATATATATATATATGTTTGACATGATTTCCTGTTAAATATTTGTAGGTATAATGCTTACTATCTGTTCCCTGGCAGTAATTCTTTATCATCATTCATGCTTATAAAATTTTTTTAACTACTTCATCTTTCACAATTTTTGTTTCGATCAAATCCATCCTCTGGTGGCTAGCTAAAGAACAAATTACTGCCCATATTATTCTTGTAGCGTATCTATTTGGTTTCACTAAACACAATTATCTTTTGTTGTTTTGATTGCAACAGATATCTTTCTTGTCAACTTAACTGTATTAAGCTTATTGTTAAAAACCGCTAAAGTAAATCAGTTTGAACCACAATCGCGAATTG
>NW_017704151.1:0-1293 GCF_001879085.1 Nicotiana attenuata | reverse complement strand
TAATGTTTTACTTTGTTTAGATACAATATTTTAACTTTATCTTATTAATTTCTAAACTAAACCCATCTAATACGCTATTTGTACAACCTGTCCTTTATTTTACTTATTTGAATCCTAAAATTAATTTATTTCTCATTTGATACCTCACTTTATTCAAGACTTTTATTATGCTTTATTGTGTTTAAATATATCTCTCGATCATCTTAATTGATATTGATGCGGATGCGATGTACATGGTAGCACGGGGACTTTGCCGTGCGAAGATAATCATTATCGTGGGCACGAGGTTCTATAAGTGCAAGATTTGAAAATTATGGATCATGATTTGTGATTTCAAGGAGTAATACCTCGGGGTAAATTTTGTTGCAAGTTCATGCGGTGAGAATGATTTGATTACTTGAGTTGTTATCTGTTTTCCTTATTGAGTTCATTCATATCCCACCGATATTTTATGTTGTTGTTCTATTACCCGTCTACTTCTTGCTGGCATTTGAGTTTCTATTATCTTCGTCGTTGGTTGTAAATTAAAATTCTTCCGTGGTTAGTCCTACATTGATGTTCTTTCCATTTTTAGTTTTATGTTATATCTTGCACATGTTTCTAGGTCTAGTAGGTGTCTTGACCTGGCCTCGTCACTACTCTACCGAGGTTAGGCTTGATATTTACTGGGCACCATTGTGATGTACTCATGCTACGCTTATGTACATTTTTGTGTAGATCCAGGTACTTTTGATCGTGTTATAGAGAGTTGTATCTGTGCGGATGGAGACTTCAAGGTACACCTTTTTGACGTTCGCAAGCCTCGGAGTCACCTTCAGTTTCTTCCCATTATTGTTTATCCTTTTATCAGACAATGTTGTATTAGAGGTTTTAGCACGTTTCAATAGAGCATATGACTCAATTTCATCGGGTTTTGGGAATGTTGTATTGTGATTTTGCATTGGAGTTATTATAGGACTTATCAGCTTTATTTCATATTTTTGGTCTTTATTTCTATAATATTTCCTTTTTGATTAGGCTTGCCTAGTCTTAAAGACTAAGTGCCATCACGACATTCTAAGGTGAAAAAATAGAGTCGTACCAATTCCATTGTACAAACAAGATTGGTTGGCCGTATATGCCAAAAAGTAGTCTTGGAGCTGAATTGAGAAAACTAAGCCACGTCCGTTACAGTGAAAAAAAGTGATGATTTAATTAGGTTGCCCATCAGGTGTTTGTTGGACTTGAATAGCACCGGCCCGTTATCCTTCCACTGCATAGAGCAGGAGTTCTTCGTTGCTCTGTGAAACCAGC
>NW_017704150.1:0-1293 GCF_001879085.1 Nicotiana attenuata | reverse complement strand
TTTTGTTTCACATATATTAGTTCATAGGCACTTAGGGCCACAATTTCCACATCATGTCAACTTTCAATACAAACATTGCAATTTAGGATAACAGGTACAAACAGGAGCAATTCAAGTGTAAACATAGATATGATTTCACATAGTTGGCATGAAATCTCAATTTAAATCCTGACATTGAGGTCTAGGCATTCCTACACATGGTTTATATTCTTCACACATCTTTAAATTAGCAAGAATAGTATATTAAACATGTTGAGGCACCCCTATCACGTATACACAGTTGCAAAACCAATTCATGTGAAATAACAATCAATTCATCAATCTAATTTCAGTCTTACCACATTTGCATATACACCACGGAGCTCGATTTCTAATAAAAGGGGGTTTTAGCCATACATACCTCAAAGAGCTTCCCCTTAAGTTTCTACAATACACCAACACCTCTAGCAATAACAATCTATAAGGAGATAGCGGAAATCGATTAATAATTAGGAAGATTACCCATGGTGTAACTCTCTTAGGAATTTCATCAAACACCTAACATGTGAAGTAGATTACAAGGTTTAGAAATGGCAATTCCTTCCTCCCTCAACCAATTTTAACATGAACTACCCATATTAGTTCTTTAAAATCACATACTACAACTTAGTTCCATATGCATGGCCTATTTCTAACCCCCCCCCCCTCCCCACATATTTGAACATTTAACCTCTTGCATGAAATTTTGGAAGTAGGACTTACCCGGATGGAGGACAATCTATGGTTATCTTCCTTGATTTTAGAAGACTTGAGCAAGATTAGGATGATTATGAAGCTAGGCCCCTCCTTTCTCTCTCTATATGCTCTCATCTCTCTCTAAAATCAGTAGAAAATGACCCCAAATGAAGCCCCTCAACCTATTTATGAAAATGGGGTCGGGTTATAAAAATAGGAAAAATGGACCTCCGAAACAGGGTCTGCGATCGCAGAATGCATCGCGAAATAGGTTCCCAAAACTGGGCAACACTGCCCCAATCTGCGGCAGATCTGCTATCGCAGGGTCAAAAATGTGACATATTTGCGATCGCAGATTCGACACAGGATCGCATTTTTCCAGCCTTTGGTATTTTGATCATAACTTTGTGTAGGAATGTCCAAATGATGAACGGTTTGAAGCATTGGAAACTAGACGCGAAGGCCTTTCATTTGATATGTTGTTCATCATATAAGACCTTGTATATATATAGATATGCTCGCTCAAAGTAGGGACTTGTGCAAATTCATTTGGAATTTTTGCCCATTAAGGAATTTTCT
>NW_017704149.1:0-1293 GCF_001879085.1 Nicotiana attenuata | reverse complement strand
GAGATAACAGTTCCGAATAAAGCATCAAGTAAGGAAAGGAACAACATACCTACAATGTCAACAAGAAACAGGAATCAAACAAGTGCACGGCATCACCCTTCGTTCTTTTACTCTCGTCCTCACCAAGCAATAATATAACTGAAAACGTAGCACGGCATCACCCTTCGTGCTTTTACTCTCTTTTCTCACCAAAGCAATTAGAATAATAAAAATGTGCACAGCATCACCCTTCGTGCTTTTACTCTCTTTCCTCACATATAATCAATAGAATTGGCACAGAATGGTACATCGTGCGGCACGACATCACCTTCGTGCTTTACACTCTTTCCTCACCATAGCAAACAATGCACGGCATCACCCTTCGTGCTTTAACACTCTTCCTCACCCAAACAACAATCACAAACAAGGGGCAAGGGAATAAAAAAAATAATAATAGAAATCCCGGCAAGGGAACACAATTAACCAATTAAATCCCGGCAAGGGTATATGTCACGACCCTAGTTCACCAACCGTGAACATGTCATGACGGCACCTGGTCCCCATGACCAGGTAAGCCTAACATTTGCGGAAATATATTAATTGCGGAAAAATAGAGAAAATCAAATCAAATATCTAAAAGAAACTGTACTGAATGCCGCTTGGCAAGTACAACTCAATATCACAAGTCTAAAACAATTCCCAAAACCCGAAAACTCACGGGCAACACAGGCTACAGAAGTGTATAGTAAAGGTTCCAAACTCCAGAATTTCTAACAACCGAAAGAAGGAAAAACTAAGTACTAAAGATAGAATAAGAGGGAGACTCGTCGGTCTGCGGACGCAGCAGATCTACCTCGAAGTCTCCGTAGTCCTCCTGCCTCACTGATAGGGCGCCTGAGTAGAGGTACCTGGATGATCTGCACATGAAAAACATGCGCAGGAAGGGCATGAGTACACCACAACGGTACTCAGTAAGTGCCAAGCATAACCTAGGTTGGGTAGTGACGAGGAAGGTCAGGGCCATACTGAGACAAAATATAGTAACAACAATAATTAACAGTATGATAATCTGACAGAAATAATAAATACAGCAGTGATATAAGACAGATTAAGCAAGGCAATAGCAAATACACAAGAACGGAACAACCACAGAATAAGTACAGCTCAACACCAATGGTAACAATGAGGATCTCCCAGGATACCGTCCTGTAGTCCTTTTCTCAACTGTCCAGTGGATCTCCCGGGATACCGTCCCGTAGTCCATCATATGTGTATATCCGAAGGATCTCCCGGGATACCATCCCGTAGTCCAAC
>NW_017704148.1:0-1293 GCF_001879085.1 Nicotiana attenuata | reverse complement strand
AAGACCAACTCTAAAACAAACTTAAACTAACCCAACAAAATGTTTAAACACTAATTGAACCGAACACTTCGGATAAGCTTTTAAACATGCCAACTCGTGTTAAAAGAGACAGAAAACTGGATATGAAATCCAATCAATCACCACAGATATTCATTTAAACAAAAGTAGGCAATCATTTGAACTCAAAAAATGGCGAGCCACTACAAAAGAGATTCATTAACCAATGAACAGACCATAGATGAGAATTCTCAAAGTTGTAACATTCTTAACACACTCGATACAAAAGATCAAATTTCATACCTTGAGAGTAACACAGCAAAGGGAAAGATAAAATAAACTTATGATTTCTGAGGAATGAAACCACCACAGAACCAGAAGAGAACAGCCGCAGCTCATGAGAAAGCAACAAATTCACACTTCTCGACGAATTCCATTGTTCGTCCCAAAAACCAGAATTGAAGTAAAAAAACTCTATTATGTCAAAATGCTCAATAAAACTGATATCAAATGAATTTATGGAGCTTCCATAATATCTTGTTCTGTCTTGATATAAGGAAAAAAAAGAAAACGAACAATGGAAGAGAGAAGAAAAACTTTCAACACTGATTTTTCCTTCAAATTTCTTTAGATTAAATCTCTCCAAAATCGAAAATCCCTCTGAAAAATCTTCTTAAAATCAATCCCCCCTTTTCCACCCAAGAAAATGACCTCGCCTTATATAGCCCTCGGATATTCCTGAAGCTTTTGCCCTCCTCTCCAAGAAATCCCCAAATCTTATCCCCAAATCCGAAAAAAAAGAAAAACCACCAAAAATCTCCACAAAGAACAAAACTCGGACAAAAACCAAGATTCGTCCCAAATTAACAAAGCGCGTGAAAATGGCAAAATGCTGAAAATATTCTGTCAGAGGACGGTTATGCCACGTTGGAGAGAGAAGAAGAGAGACCATGTGCGTTGAGCTGGGAAAGAACTCATCTGAAAACTCAAACGAGTTGGGCGAGTTCGAACGAGCAGAATCGGGGCTGGGGATGGGCGCTGTTCAGTTCTTCATAGACTAGGGTTTACATTTGGGATGAAATTATTAGATGGGTTAATATTTTAGGGGTAGTGGGGGCGGGTTTGGGGTAGTTTGGGCTGTGTTTGGAGTAATTGGTGGGAAAATGTTTGGGCTTGGTGAAATTAAAGACTTGTCCCAATTAATACCCTTTCTCTTTCATTTCAATTTTCTTTTTATTTTCATTTCTCTTTTTAATTTCTTTTTTTTTTTACAGCAATACAACTATTTTTTTTTTC
>NW_017704147.1:0-1293 GCF_001879085.1 Nicotiana attenuata | reverse complement strand
TTGCACCATCCTGTTCATAATGGCATCCTGGGTGTAAGCAATGCCTGGAATCCCTGAGGTTCCTTGAAACTTTGAAACACCCTGGATAATGAGAAGGCTTTGGAGATCTGGACCCCGGAGTTGGTTAAATACATATTATTGGACATTAAGATTGAATTAGGCTGCTTGGATCTAGCTGTTAGTTTTTGATGTATTTCTATTATTTCAGTTGATTCATTGGGTTGTAATAACTTGTATAGAACTCGGGAAATCTAGTAAAAGAGTGTGGGAGGGGTTTTACTTTCTTGCATCAATAAAGGGTAGATATCATGACTTTAGGACTTTAATTTTTTCACTAGAAATACTGCACATAAGATGGTTCGATGTTTCTGATTCAAGTCACCTAGATACCATGCCTATAGGGTTTAACGTTTAATTATGATATAAGTCATCTAGAAATCCTGCCTATAGGACCTTAACGTTCATGTAATCAGTGCATATAGAAATCATGCCTATAGGGAATGCATATGCATTAGGCAAACTGTAGGGTAATTAAATAATTACCTCTTCTTACCAGTTCTTAACAGACTTTTTTTTATCAGATATAGATATCATAGGATTCCGCATCAAGTTCGTCCTATTCTTCCTAAGCAATAACAATTTGTTAACTGGTCTCTAATGTCTTAATGCTTTCAGCCTCAATCTTTTGACGAAAACTCTTTTGAATCAGTATACATTTGAGTTGTTCAAATCAGCACCTCTCTGAAATGGTTTCTTCTAAAATCTGCCTAATATTTTTACTAGTTTTGGTCTTCCTGAAATTGTCTTTTAAACAGTTCTGCAGTTTACTCTTTCCTTAAGTATTTCTGACTCTGGAACTCCTTTTATGGTTTATACTCATGATTCTCTTAAAACTTATTTCTAAACTGACTGCAGTCTGTACTTTCCGGCATTAGACTACTTTTCTAGAACCAGTACTTTCTAAATCACTCGCTTAAAATACCTTAAGTTCTGACAATTGGATCCAAGTTGCCTAATGTGGGCTTCTTGTCTAAGCGTATGTATCGAACCAGTCCGCTCGCTGCTTAATTTTTAATTTTAAAGACCAAACCAGTATGTGTAAAGGCATGCTAAACTATATGTTATTTGATTTACGGGGTTTATGTGAGCCTTACCTGTTTGTCTGTTCATTCCCCCTACTTGTTACTTGTTTTTGAATGTCGATTAGAATTTTTGTCCTTTAAACTCCATAAAGGCCCCCCATCCCTTTCTTCCCCTTTTAGGATTTAGAAGTCCTAATGTCCCCGGATTGAT
>NW_017704145.1:0-1293 GCF_001879085.1 Nicotiana attenuata | reverse complement strand
CTTCTGGTTATGGACCTGGAGATCAAGAGAAATTAGAAGGACTGAATTACATTTCTAATTCTAAATGCTAATCAGGTTCTCCCTTTTGAACATTGTTTTAAAAGGCCGGACGTGTTTGATACGAGAGAGGTGTAAGCCTCAAGACATAAACTTAAGATCTATTAATTTTTTAATTTATAGATTACTAATATAACTTAATAACACAAGATAATATAAAAAATATCTAGCATATTTTTACAAGTATAAATAATCGGATAGTGTTAAAGCTACTACAATATAAAATATAACTCAACTAATAATGTTTTAACATTGAAATAGTTCAAAATAACAATCTTAAAAAAATTTATCAAACTACACATTTTACCTCCCTAAAAGTAAATACTCAATAAATTTCATATGTATTGTAATCTAAAACATTGCTTCTTAATGAGTAAAGGGTGCATCTAGGCTGAGAGTTGGGTCCTAGAACATAGGGATTTTGACGGGGAATTCTATAGAGTTTGGTAAGATTCTCCAGAAGAGAAAGAAAAACAGAGCATGTGTCAAGGAGACTAGATGGGTAGGTACTAAGGCACGTCATGTATAAGGGTATAAACTGTGGTACTCAAGACGCGTTGGGGGAAAGAACGGGGTAGGTATTTTAGTTGACAGGGAACTAAGGGAGTTGGTTGTAAAGGTTAGGACGGTAAAAGATAAGTTGATGAGTATAAAGCATGTAGTTGGAGGGTTTACTGTAAACATGGTTAGCGCGTACGCCCTTCAGGTAGCATTGGATCAGGAGGTCAATTAGGCGATTCTGGGAGGATTTGGACGGGGTGGTGGCATAGTATCCCGCACTCTGAGAAGCTTTTCATTGGAGGAGACTTCAATGGACATATTGGGGCTAATGCTAGGGGCTATGATGGTGTGCATGACGGATTTGGTTTTGGGGTTAGAAATGAAAAAGGTACCTCACTATTGGATTTCGCTAGTGATTTGACTTGGTGGTAGCCAACTCGAGTTCTCCGAAGAGGGAGGAGCACTTGGTCACCTTTCGGAGTATGGTAGCCAAGACCCAAATTGATTACCTTCTCTATAGGAAATGCGATAAAGCTCTATGCACTGATTACAAGGTCATCCCGAGTGAGAACCTCGCGACCCAACATAGGCTTCTGGTTATGGACCTGGAGATCAAGAGAAATTAGAAGGACTGAATTACATTTCTAATTCTAAATGCTAATCAGGTTCTCCCTTTTGAACATTGTTTTAAAAGGCCGGACGTGTTTGATACGAGAGGTAGGTGTAACGCCTACG
>NW_017704144.1:0-1293 GCF_001879085.1 Nicotiana attenuata | reverse complement strand
CACTCAGCGCCTCCCAGCTCAGAGTTCATCTCATACCCCAGTCAGTTTACGGGTTCTTCCGCGCCGAGTGCATCTGCTAGTCACCCTGGAGCGAGGGGTTCCCGTCAGACCCCATCTCCAGTACCGGGCAGCTGTTATGAGTGCGGAGAGTTTGGTCACATGAGGAGGCAGTGCCCTCGCCTTCGTGGCAGACAGCATCAGTAGAGGATTCAGCCCTCGACTTCATCTCCAGTTACTTCATCACCCGCCCAGTCAGCTAAGGGTGGAGATCAGGTAGCCAGGGGTCGTTCCAGAGATGGAGATCGATCACGCGGTGGCCAGGCTCGTTTCTACGCTATGCCGGGCAGGACAGATGCCATTGCTTCAGACGCTGTCATTACAGGTATTGTTTCAGTCTGTCACAGAGACACCTCAGTATTATTTGATCCCGGTTCTACCTATTCATATGTATCTTCATATTTTTCTCATCATTTGGGTACATCCCGAGGGTGTCTTGCCTTACCTATTCATGTATCTACCCCGGTGGGCGACACTATTGTTGTAGACCACGTATTCCGGTCATGTTTGGTGACTATTGGGGGTCTGGAGACCCGAGTTGATTTATTGCTATTAAGCATGCTAGACTTAGATGTTATCCTGGGCATGGACTGGTTATCTCCGTATCATGTTATTCTAGACTGTTATGCTAAGACAGTCACTTTGGCTATGCCGGGTGTACCGCAGATCGAGTGGCGTGGCGTGACTGACTATGTTCCTAGCAGAGTTATTTCTTTCTTGAAGGCCCAGCGTATGGTTGGGAAGGGTTGTCTTTCCTATTTGGCGTTTGTGAGAGATGTGGGAGCTGAGACTCCTTGCATTGAGTCTGTTCCCGTTGTGAGGGAGTTTCCCGATGTGTTTCCTGCAGACCTGCCGGGTATGCCGCCGGACAGGGATATTGATTTCGGTATTGACCTGGTGCCGGGCACTCAGCCCATTTCTATTCCACCATATCGTATGGCACCAGCGTAGTTGGAAGAATTGAAGGAGCAGCTTCAAGAGCTCCTGGATAAGGGGTTTATTCGGCCTAGTATGTCACCTTGGGGTGCACCAGTTCTGTTCGTGAAGAAGAAGGATGGCACAATGAGAATGTGCATCGATTATAGGCAATTGAACAAGGTAACAATTAAGAACAAGTATCCCCTACCTCGCATTGATGATTTGTTTGACCAACTTCAGGGAGCGAGGGTGTTCTCGAAGATTGATCTCCGTTCGGGTTATCACCAGCTAAAGATCAGGGATTCAGATATTCATAAG
>NW_017704143.1:0-1294 GCF_001879085.1 Nicotiana attenuata | reverse complement strand
ACTAAAACAGTTTTAATTATGCAGCCTAATACCCTCTGCACGTAATGCCAACACAGGCTGACTAAATGACCACAAAACAGCTGATTAACAAGCAGCTAATTAACTATAAACAACAGAAAATCATCTTCGCATATAGATCTGATGCATTTCTTTATTCCAACTTCAATTCACAGTTACATGGAAATGAATTCAAGAATGTGTACCTGAGATGCAAAATTCAGAAGAAGAAGAGGAAGTCAGCGGCAATATCAGTAGAAATCAGGAGCAGACCAGAAAATTCAACAGCTCAGGAAGGATTCAAAACCAAACACAAACAGCTAATCAACCAAAACAGCACCAAAATCAACACAAATGAAACCAGCACCCTCTACAACTTTCAATAGCCCAAAACTTCAACAAAACCAGTTCAATTTTGCCTATAACTATTCGAAATCACAACAGTATACTCCAGAGACAACTTCAGCAATCAGAAAACCCAATTAAACTGGCTAGAACAGATTGAATGAACTCCCAATTACTCGAAATCCAACAGAAAACTCTCTGAATCTTCAAATTACCAAAAATGAACTCACGAACTGTAATTCAGCTACCAAACTAGAATTCAGCTAGAAATTAGAATGAAACAGTTTTTTTTTACTTAGGTAGTTTGTTTGTTTTTGTATTTTTTTAGTAACTAGAACTAANNGTCTCATATGAATTCCCAAAGCACACGTTATTGCTCCCACTTCGTGTACATGATGTTCTTACTTGACTTAATCACTGGCCTCGGCCTTGAAGTTGATTGTCCTTCACTTGCCTTGATAACCGATTCTCACTTGGAGACATTGCTAACCACTTTCCTTAACGCAGAAAATACCTCTGATCCGTTCACCAAGCACCCTCCATCTGATATGTACCAAACCTTTCATGTTTCAACGAAAATACCTTTGATCCATTCACCCCAGCCCCTTCATTTGTTGCATTTGTTTATGAATTGACAAATACCAAACCCTTGAATTTCACAAGGATCCCAAGGCATGCAGATTGTTGCCAGCTCAGTGTGCCTGCTGTTTTTCCTGACTTATGACGATTTGATATGCTGGCCAAATCCTGTTTTGTTCAATTGGAAAGCTAGTGGCAGATTTTGAAGTCATTTCTCACTTGTTATGACCGAATTGACTCAGGATGAGGAAGTAAACAAGACGAAAGGAAAAGAGTAGAGGACAACGGAAAGAGATGATTCCTAACAAGAAAACTACAACGTAGAAACCTATCGGATATGGACACCGACTCTGATGACCTTGACATGCATCTG
>NW_017704142.1:0-1294 GCF_001879085.1 Nicotiana attenuata | reverse complement strand
AAAGCAAGAAACTCCCGGGGGCACACTCAAATAGTGAGCAAAAATATGTAGACACATAAGAATAGGTGGAACCGGGGATCAAAATAATATGGAGACATCTCTGTGGTAGACTGAAACAATACCTGTAATGACAACATCTGAAGCAATGGCATCTGTCCTGCCTGGAATAGCATAAAAATGACCCTGGCCACCGCCTGATCAACCTCCCCCTCTGGGGCGACCCCTGGCTGTCTTATCTCCACCCCTAGCTGGCTGGGCTGGTGATGAAGTAACTGGAGCAAAAGTCGAGGGCTGACCCCTCTGTTGATGCTGACCGTCACGGAGTCGAGGAAACTGCCTCCTCATGTGACCAAACTCTCCGCACTCATAACAACTACCCGATGCTGGAGATGGGGACTGAAGGGAACCCCTCGCACCTGATTGACTAGCAGATGCACTCGGTGCGGAAGAACCCTGAGCTGATGGGGTACGAGATGAACTCTGAGCTGGGAGGGCACTGAGTGAAGGCTGGCCCTGCTGAGACCCATGATGACCACGACCTGAAGATGCCCCACGATACTCTGGATGGGCCGACTGAGCAGGCCTGAAAGAACGACCTCTACCATGCTGGAACTGGCCCCTCGAAGGAGCACCACTGTAACTGCCCGATCCACGAGGCCTTTTGGCCTCCCTCTCCTCTCCCTCTCGACGGCGAACTAACTCGATCTCACGAGCGATATCCACCACCTCCTCAAACGTAGCACCCAATACTCTCTCTCTAGTCATCAGGATATGGAGATGGTAGTTAAGGCCATCCACAAACCTCCGGATCCTCTCACGATCTATTGGAATCATCAAAATAGCATGACGGGCCAACTGGGAAAACCTCACCTCATACTGGGTCACGGTCATATCCCCCTGCGTCAACCACTCAAACTGCCTACGCAGCTCCTGCTTGTGGGACTACGGTACGTACTTCTCCAGGAAGAGAGCGGAGAACTGCTGCCAAGAAAGGGGTGCTGCACCGGCAGGCCTGCGCCTCTCAAAGTCCTCCCACCAGGTAAGAGCAGCCCCGGTAAGCTGAAAGGCGGTAAATGCCACACCACTAGCCTCAAGAATCCCAACTGTACGGAGCATCCGCTGACACCTGTCAAGAAAACCCTGGGCATCCTCACCCTCAGCACCACTGAATGTCGGAGGCTGGAGTCTACCAAACCTCTCAAGACGACGCTGCTCATCCTCCGGCATAACTGGAACCCTGAACCTCCTGCACTGGTGCCAACCTGCTGAGCTGGAGGTGCCTCTAGCGTCTGTA
>NW_017704141.1:0-1294 GCF_001879085.1 Nicotiana attenuata | reverse complement strand
CTCTCAAATTGTAGAGAAATTATTACACTTTTATGTAATTTCTTGAACTGATATGGACCGTCTGATCGTGGGGCATGGATGAACGAGATTAATTGTCGCTAAAACGGCATCGTTTTGCTAAAGGGGGGGGGGGGTTGACCGGGTATTTTTAGGATTGGGCTATGGGTTGATTGGGCTTGATGATTTTGATACTGGCCCAATGCAAACTGGCCTGGTTCTTTATTAGTTCTCTCTTTTCATTTGTTTTCCCTTTTTATTTATTTGTTTTATGTATTTCTTTGCAATATTAAAAATACAAACCTACTTTAATTCTCAAATTTAGACTAATTAATTTTCTAAAAATAATCTAAATCCTAATTTAAAAGAAAACTAAACAAAATGTAAAAATAGTAAAATTAAAATTATAAAAGGACTATTTTTCGTTATTTTTCTCTTATTTTAGTAATATTAAGTAACTAGTGAAACTAAAAATATAAAATCGAATTCTAAATGCAAATGCACTATTTTTTGTACTTTTTTATGAATTATGGCAACTAAAATGCACACAAAAATGCAAACAAGGCGCAAAACCATGCAATTAATTCAAATAATAAAGAAAAACTCCTAAATTCTAAGGAATTTATAGGAGTAATTTAAGCGTAGGCAAAAATCACGTGCTCACATAGGGTTCTTCTGAAACCCTAACCCTTCGAGGTTTTTCTCCGATTCTTTTTAGATCTGTTGTGTATCTATGCTTTACTTGAGTTTTCAAACGATTTCCCTAACTTTTATTTTTGAAAATTACTTTCAACACCCTTCTTTTCCGATTTAGGGTTTTCTGGAAAGTGTTTATGTGTTTTATGATTTTTCTTCTTTGTTATTCGTGTGTTTGCCTCTACTGTGTTCTCGTATCATCTTTTGTATGCTTCTCTTACTGTGTTTTCCTATACTATGGTTTCGTAGACTTCTCTATTGTATTTTTTACCTTGTTCTTATATGTTTATCTTACTGTGTTTTCCTATATGCTTTTCTGCTATACTTTTCCGTTGTTCTTGTGTTCTTCTACTGTATTTTCCTGCTAAGTTTTTAAGTTTCTCTGTTTGCCTTCTACTGAGCCCTGTTTAAGTTTCTTCTAAGCATGCTTTTTCTACTGTTTGTATCAGTATTTGCCATTATGTTCTTTTGAATCCTTCTACTGTGATTGCATGTTACTTTGCTTTTCATATTCTTCATAAGTTCTGTTGTTTGAAGAAGCCCGTCCTTTTCTGAAACTTCTGAACATGATTTTTGATTCAATTGCCTGCCCTCTCATCCT
>NW_017704139.1:0-1295 GCF_001879085.1 Nicotiana attenuata | reverse complement strand
AATGGTTATACCATGGAAAGATTGGGGACCATCTTTCAAAAATGAACCCGGACGCATTTCTTGCGTGGCCGAACCCATAGATCTTGATGTATGCCTATCTTTTACTTGGACTACAAAAATGCATTCTTCGAGATCCCCACGGAGCGGTATTCAAATTAAGACTACAATCATACAGATTCGATACATGCTTCAATATTGGACCAGTCCTTGAATAGTTCAAAATGATGTGGTGGCCAAGATATGGACCGCTTAAAGAAAGGATGCCTCTCATCAATTTAGTCCATTATGGTTTTCTTTACCATTCCGGACTACTAAATTCAGTTCTAGCAGTTGCCATCTCACGAAATTGGCCCATTCGCCAACTTGACGTGAAAAATGCCTTCCTCCATGGTCTTTGACTTTAAGAGGTATACATGCAACAACCTCCTGGATTTGTTGATCCTTCTAAGCCTACTCATCTTTGTCGCTTTCATAAGGCCATTGTTGGTCTTCGTCAAGCACAATTGGCATGCTTTCAACGGTTCAGTACCTATCTTCTCCAAAGTGGCTTTCGTCAGAGTGTTGCGGATACCTCCATCTATCTTTCTTCACCATTCCTCTACTGGCTGTATCGTCCTTTTGCTTTATGTTGACGACATCATCTTAACTGGTGACAACGGATCTCTTCTCACTCAATTTATTCACCGTCTCAGTAAATATTTTGCCATGAAGGACTTGGGTTATCTCAATGACTTCCTTGGCATTGAAGCTCAGCGTGACTCCTCTGGCCTTCTTCTGTCACAAACCAAATATGCTTTAGATTGATTCCGCCGGACCAACATGCTTGGTTGCAAACCTTGTGCTACACAAATTGCTTCCGGTTCTAAACTTTCAGCTTTGGATGGTACACCTCCCTCTGATCCTCAGGCCTATCGGAGTACTGTTGGTGCTCTCCAATATATCACTCTCACTCGACCGGACCTCCGCTATGCTGTTAATCATGCCTGCCAGTTTATGGCCAATCCCATCACTGTTCATGATCAGTGTCTTAAACGCATTTTAAGGTATTTGAAAGGCACTCTCCATTATATTATGGTCTTAGATTTCCTCATCGCCCTATCTCAACACTTTTTTTTGTTACTCTTATGCGGGGCTGGTTGTCCAACAATTCGTCGCTCAACCACTGGATTCTGCATTTACTTTGGTGACAATCTAATTTCTTGGGGCTCTAAAAAGAAACCAACAGTTGCCCGCGCTAGTGCAGAAGCTGAATACAAAGCGTTAGCTATCACTGCTTCTGAAATTTGATGGCTCTC
>NW_017704138.1:0-1295 GCF_001879085.1 Nicotiana attenuata | reverse complement strand
ATGGCGAAACCAGCAGGTTGATGAAGCCACTTGGGAAGCCGAGAAAGAAATGAAAAAGAAGTACCCACATTTGTTTGCATAGCCATGTAATAGCTTCTGTGAATTTGGTTCCTATGAACTTTGTATCACTTGATTAATCTGTATAAAACTGATCCGTTTTGATTAAATATTGCCTATGTTGCCGTGGTTGGTGTAGTTATGAGTTATGTCATGTCAATAAATTGTGTATATGCTGTTCAGATATGTTTTTGGGGCTCTCTGACAGGTGGATAGGCCCAATTGCAAAGGAAACTCTGCCGAAATTTTTGGAAAGATTGAGAGTTAGTAAAAATATGGGTGATTTAGCTGTGCGAAAGAAGAGATAGGTTATGTTATGTGATAAGAGGCAGAACCTACTTCTCATTCGAGGGAGAATGATCCTAAGCAGGGGAGAATGTAAGGACCCAGAAAACCTCGTTATGTAATTCAAGGTTTTGTGGTGCCAAGGTAGGCTAATACGTTGTATTTTCGGAGTTTTGGATTGAACAATGCGTTGGGGAGTTGAAATTTCCCTAAAGACATGGATAGCATAATTAGATGAAGCAAAAGAGATTAAGTACATGTTGAACAACCAAACTATAGGTAGAAACAACTCAGGAACATGATGAACTGAACTAGTAAAAGAAACATATTGTTTTTGGGACTTGAATTGAAATCAGAACATACCAGTATAGAGATAGTAAAACACAAAGGGAAGAATAGGAGAGCACAATAATTAGCCTTGGCTTAGCAAGCCGGCTAACTCAGAATAGTAGCAAGCAACAAAGAAAGCAGAAAGCTTTTGAAGTGTGAGAGAGTTTTTTGAACCAATGTGTTCGTGTCTTTGTGTTAATGAGAGAGTATGTATATATAGTTTGAAACTAGGTAGAATAATAAGGTAAGAATAAAAGTCAAGCAGTAATTATAGGGACTTAGAATCAATTAGTATAAAATCAATGCAAGTACTCCTCAATTAAGGGAGTTAACTTCAAACGGTAAAGACAAACAAGGAAAGAGATCAAAACATAAGACTAGAACATAGCACATAAGGAAATATTCTCAAGCATAGTAAGTATAGAACAAGTAATTAGGCTAGGTTACAGAAAAATCTAATTAAGGAAAGTACTTAAGAATCGATTGACAGCATAGTCGACCAAATAAGGTAAGAAAATATCTTAGAGGTTGAAAATCAGTAAGGAAATCATACACAAGAGAATAGTGAAAGGTATCAATTACAGGAAATTAGGGATTCAAACAGGAGTAGCACTGATTAAGGG
>NW_017704137.1:0-1295 GCF_001879085.1 Nicotiana attenuata | reverse complement strand
ACGGATCGGGCTGCACGCCGCAGCGGTACTAGTACTGTTCTATGTGTTTATTGTTTAGGTTAATTCCCATTTTTTGTTTGATTCTGTTCTGATTTGGTGATTTAATTGTGCTTAATTGTTCAGCCATATAGTATTTTAGTTCATTTGATTCTTGGTTTTAGTTGAGTGATGTGTTTGATTTGGTTAGATTAGTATTTGGATATTAGTTTAATCTTGTGTCTCAATAGTTGTTAATCGAATTTGTTTGGGCTTGATTAGTCTTAATTTGTTTATTGCCGAGTTTAATAGAAAATTAGATAGTAGTGAATTAGGATTACATTTTTCAGTCGAAGTTCAATTCAGAACTTAGGAAGTTGTTTGGTTATAGCTATAATTTTAGTGTAAGTTCAGGGATAATTTGGGTATTTGGGATTGGGTAGAACATGGTAGTTAACACTAGAGTTTTCCAGGATCTTCTAGAGAAAGACTTTAGTGCATATTTCAGTAAACTTAGGGTACTAACTTGAGGAACAAGTTAATAAGTAAAGGACCAGTTTGAAAATAAAAAGGGACTGAAAAAGAAACTAGAAAATTAAGGGCTGCCCTCCCTTATGCCTATAAAAGGTAGTCCTCTTTGCCTTAAGCGACAAGTTTGGAAACCCTCTAAAAAATTCCAAAGTTTGAAACCCCAAAATTCCCCCCAAAACCCTCTCTGCAAATCTGAGCCTTAAATTTGAACTTCAAATCCTTAGAAGTTCAAAATCCTCTCTTGGATCTGAGATCCTGCCCCAAAAATCCAAAAACAAACAGAAAATACTATAGAAAAACCAAAAAATACTGTTATATTGCATTTCTGGATTGATTTCGAGTGTTAATTGTTGATTTTCATCTCTTAGCTCAATTTCTAGTTGCTGGAAGTTTCAGAAGTTCTTCCTGGGTTTAATTTTGGTCGATTTGGGATTTATCCGAGTCTATTTGGTTGACATTGGTGCTGTGTTTTCACATCTCGATTCTGGACTGATTTTGATATTGGTTGCTGGGTTGTGAGCTTAGATCTGAACTGCTGCTTTGTCATTTGCTGCTGCTGATTCTTATTCTTCTTCTCCTTGTGACTTAATTCCAGGTACATGTCGTGTAATCTCCAAGTTGGACATGAAATGAAGTGCACTGTTTTTCATTTCTGCTGAAGTTGCATTTGTATTGCAACTAGTTGCAGGATTTTTTTTGAATCTGCATTTGTATACTAAACTGGATTGTGTGGACTGTACTGCTTTATTATGGACTGTTGAATTCATGAATTGCCTTATCTGTTTCAT
>NW_017704136.1:0-1295 GCF_001879085.1 Nicotiana attenuata | reverse complement strand
TGTTCAAAGGAGGGGGTCTATTAGCAGAGCGTCGATAATCGGGTTCTTGCCTTGCATTGGTTTTCATTTCGCACTATCTGGTCACTGGTTTGAAGTTAGTGCTCCGTGAGTGTATAGCGAACCTAATGTTCTTATTTACTTGTTGGACAGGTTTGAGTGTGGATGGCAAGTGAGTGCCGGCTTTTCAAAGAGATATTTGGATCCATCCTTGCCAACAGGAGAAGGGAATAGGCCTTGAGGGTAATGTCGGAGCCTCTGCCTAGCCCACACCAAGGCGAGGCACGTCTTTTCCAAGGTCGAATATGACGACTCGTAGTCCGTCAGCTTCTTTCTCAGGTAGTAATCTTTCCTTTCTTCCCCTTTCATCATGCTGGCCTAAGACGCATCTCATGGAGTTTTCCGTGACCGAGAGGTATAGCAAGAGGGGTCTTCCCTGAATAAAAAAAGTACCAAGACCGGAGAATCAAAAAGATAGGTCTTAATCTTCTCGAAAGCACTCTGCATAGTCAGTCTAGGGCATCGTTCTACTCCTTTTCTTCTTCCTCAAGAGCTTGAAAATGGGCTCGCAAAAGGGAGTGAGCTGTGCGATGAACCTGCTGATATACTACCCAAGAATCCTCTTCTTTCTTTCCTTTCTCGGGGAATGAGCACACCTTCAACTAGTCACCAGTGCCCAGATTTTCAGTCTCTGCCAGCTCGTAACCTCGCTCCTGACTATTCATATTCACGGCTTATTCATAATCAAGGCTGTAACCTCCTAATCAAGGAGTGGAATTCTCTGCTCCCCTCGGAAAACTCCATTGCTTTGACCATCCTCAATGACCTGAGGATGCTTCTAGCCTTCAAAGAAGAGCAATTGACTGGAGAAAGGACAATCTGCCTTCTAACCCGAGGTCCAGGTATTCCGGCCCCAGAGAGAGAGCGTGCCAAAGCCCGATGAATAGACAGGGGATGGACAGTCCTCCCGTTCAGGGAAGAGGAAGGGGGGGAAGTCCTTGGCATTCCTGCCTTTCTGTCAAAAATACAATAAACATAGAAGAGAAAAAGACTGGCGTCCTCCCGGAGGTCTAGCCAGTGAAGGCCAACTTAAGTACTGACCTGGCTTACTTAACTTAATAGGCTTGCAGAGGAAAGGCCTAGCCCTTGGAGCCGTACCACCAAGAAGAAGATCAGGGGAATCTCTACCATCAGGCTTCGAATCTGAGGTTGAGGTCTAGCCTCTCTTTTCAGTGGAAGTTGAGCTCGTCGGATCTGCTGCCCGTGACGTGAGTGATCGTTGACCCTGCCCCTTCTTA
>NW_017704135.1:0-1295 GCF_001879085.1 Nicotiana attenuata | reverse complement strand
TTCCCCAACTGTCAGAATCCTTCCCGCTATGTCTTCAATAATTTCGCCTAAGTATTACTCTACCGATCATGAACACTCTTATTACCGTAAATCTCTACCTGAGTAATTACGACAATTTACTAAACGTACTCTCCCGAGCTATGCTAGCTGGCTTTTAATACAGCTCACTTCAGATCGCACCCAAGGCTTCGTTATCCCTAATCCTGCCTTTAAACCCTCGGTTATTGATCCCTCATATACTCTGGGAGTGGTGTTGTTCAACAATTACCTAAATATGCACTCTCTCCCGAGTTATGCATACTAAATAGGCACATCTAAGTTGACGAGCTCTTCAACCAACCACAATATAAACGTAGTTGAACAAATAGAGAAAAGCTATGGCTCAATTATATAAAAACATAACAAGAATTTATCCTACAAAAGGTTCTATCAAACTCTAGATAACAAATTAGCTATTCATAATAGTATGTAAAACTACGATACTAAAAGTCATAACCAACAATGAAAAAAACAGGAAGAGGAAGGAAAAACTCGTAGAAGAATTCTCCGCCTTGCTCCCAATGTGTTCTTGCCTCCAAGGGTGTTGTCTAACCCTAAAGTAGTGTCTCTCCGCCTCCTTAGGTCTAATTTGTGTCCAAAATATGTCATGTCCTTGTTCTTGGCCGGCCTCCTTTGTTTAATATAGGGTTTAGGACTTAAAATCCCATGTTTTGCACTTTAGTCCCTGAAATTTTCGCTTCCTGCCGCGGTTTTTCACCCTGTTCCGTTTGGAATTTGGAAAAATGTAAAACATGAAAGTTGTAGCTCTTTGAGTTAGCTTTCCAACCATATATTGTGGAGCCCAAATGGAGTTCTGAGCAAAAAGTTATGTCTATTTTACTAGACAGTGTGCAATATGCCTCCTCAAGTCTTCGTTCGTACTTAATTATCAAATTTGACCCCCGAACACGATCCCGGCTTAATTCCTTGAGCTTTTACTCAGATTTCAAAGCTTCAAATCACTTAAATTCATTCCATAACATCTATATAGCTTGGAATCACACCTACAAGGCATAAAACACACAATTAGTGCAAAACACTAGCGATTAAAGCGCAAACTCAATTAAAGTGCAGTAAATTCGAGTGTAATAAGCGACTAAAATATGCAATTATAGCCTGTCATCATGCAGTATGCCAATTTGCCACAAGTAAAAGTACCTTAGAAAGAAATCATAGGTAAAATAAGACAATGATTGGGCTAAAAAATGTTAAAAAAATATTTAATAATAATCAAGTTCGAATGCCTATATATTACT
>NW_017704134.1:0-1296 GCF_001879085.1 Nicotiana attenuata | reverse complement strand
GTACGTACGTACGTACGTACGTACGTACGTACGTACGTACGTACGTACGTACGTACGTACGTACGTACGTACGTACGTACGTACGTACGTACGTACGTACGTACGTACGTACGTACGTACGTACGTACGTACGTACGTACGTACGTACGTACGTACGTACGTACGTACGTACGTACGTACGTACGTACGTACGTACGTACGTACGTACGTACGTACGTACGTACGTACGTACGTACGTACGTACGTACGTACGTACGTACGTACGTACGTACGTACGTACGTACGTACGTACGTACGTACGTACGTACGTACGTACGTACGTACGTACGTACGTACGTACGTACGTACGTACGTACGTACGTACGTACGTACGTACGTACGTACGTACGTACGTACGTACGTACGTACGTACGTACGTACGTACGTACGTACGTACGTACGTACGTACGTACGTACGTACGTACGTACGTACGTACGTACGTACGTACGTACGTACGTACGTACGTACGTACGTACGTACGTACGTACGTACGTACGTACGTACGTACGTACGTACGTACGTACGTACGTACGTACGTACGTACGTACGTACGTACGTACGTACGTACGTACGTACGTACGTACGTACGTACGTACGTACGTACGTACGTACGTACGTACGTACGTACGTACGTACGTACGTACGTACGTACGTACGTACGTACGTACGTACGTACGTACGTACGTACGTACGTACGTACGTACGTACGTACGTACGTACGTACGTACGTACGTACGTACGTACGTACGTACGTACGTACGTACGTACGTACGTACGTACGTACGTACGTACGTACGTACGTACGTACGTACGTACGTACGTACGTACGTACGTACGTACGTACGTACGTACGTACGTACGTACGTACGTACGTACGTACGTACGTACGTACGTACGTACGTACGTACGTACGTACGTACGTACGTACGTACGTACGTACGTACGTACGTACGTACGTACGTACGTACGTACGTACGTACGTACGTACGTACGTACGTACGTACGTACGTACGTACGTACGTACGTACGTACGTACGTACGTACGTACGTACGTACGTACGTACGTACGTACGTACGTACGTACGTACGTACGTACGTACGTACGTACGTACGTACGTACGTACGTACGTACGTACGTACGTACGTACGTACGTACGTACGTACGTACGTACGTACGTACGTAACGTACGTAACGTACGTACGTACGTACGTACGTACGTACGTACGTACGTACGTACGTACGTACGTACGTACGT
>NW_017704133.1:0-1296 GCF_001879085.1 Nicotiana attenuata | reverse complement strand
ATTACATTCAGGAGCCCGACGAGATGGTCGTAAGACAATTTATATTGTTTTGACTTATTATATACTTTGCTATACTGAACTTTCTATTCTTATGAGGTTTCTACTGGACTGACGGCCCCTTCTACCGATCCTGTCAGCACCACTGACGATCATGCAGCGGCGCATCCGGCTATAAGGAGGCGACTTGATGATGACGACCCCGATAGCATACCCAGGCGGGATGCGATGCGCCTCAGGCCAGCGGCTGCGTTGAAGCACACTGGATGCGGGACACATTGATTTTATTCTTTTTTTTGTATTTGATGTAAATAATATTATTGTATATACATTAACAACAACTTTTATATAATATGTGCATTACTTTTTATTTCTCCGTTAGTTAGCTAGTTTCGTACTACAATACAAACACAAGTCGCAAAAACTTAAATTCCATTACAATGAATGAAAATAAAGTTCATTACAACTACTTTAGTTTAATACTACAATACGAACACAAACATAGCAACTTAACATAATTAAAATTCAGTATAACTAATAAAAATACACGACACAGGAAACATAAAGATAAAGCGATACACTAAACACATACATTTAGTCTCTGCCGCACCTTATTCTCTGCTCCAACCACTTAAATTGTTCTTCCAGCTTATTTTTTTTTTCTTCTACCTCTTTAAGTTTCACTTTCAACTCCACAACCTCTTTTTAAGTTCTTTTTCATGTTCCCACTGTTTTAAACAAAAATCATTAAGATCGTTCAACAACTCTTTGTAGTACTCCTGATGACATGGTTCATCAATCCATTCCTCAAAATCGTAAACAGGTTCGCTAGGAACCTTATAAAACTTGTTCATACATTCCCAGAAGCGGCGTCCAGCTTCACCATTATCCCAACAACTTTGCATCTGGCATTTTTTTTTGCACTTGCACCTTGGTACATAAAGAGGTTGAGACATTTTTGTGTTAAAAAAAACTTGCTTTTCTTGAAAGATTTTCTATTAGTTAGTAGCTGAGCGCAGAACATAAGTAGAATGAGCTCGTTATTTATAGGCAAGAGAACACACATAACGTACCATTTAACCGCGCTATATACACACATACGTAGCATTTGACCACGCTATGCGTTGCGTGTTAAAGGTTCCGACGGGTACGAAACAGCTTTATGTCAGTTGGGCAGCCTTTTTAGTTCGACAAGACAACACACAGTCATACGTAGTATTTAACCGCGCTATATATAGACATAACGTAATATTTGACCACGCTATGCTTTCCGTGTTAAATGTTCTGACGGGTACGAAA
>NW_017704132.1:0-1296 GCF_001879085.1 Nicotiana attenuata | reverse complement strand
ACGTACGTACGTACGTACGTACGTACGTACGTACGNNTACGTACGTACGTACGTACGTACGTACGTACGTACGTACGTACGTACGTACGTACGTACGTACGTACGTACGTACGTACGTACGTACGTACGTACGTACGTACGTACGTACGTACGTACGTACGTACGTACGTACGTACGTACGTACGTACGTACGTACGTACGTACGTACGTACGTACGTACGTACGTACGTACGTACGTACGTACGTACGTACGTACGTACGTACGTACGTACGTACGTACGTACGTACGTACGTACGTACGTACGTACGTACGTACGTACGTACGTACGTACGTACGTACGTACGTACGTACGTACGTACGTACGTACGTACGTACGTACGTACGTACGTACGTACGTACGTACGTACGTACGTACGTACGTACGTACGTACGTACGTACGTACGTACGTACGTACGTACGTACGTACGTACGTACGTACGTACGTACGTACGTACGTACGTACGTACGTACGTACGTACGTACGTACGTACGTACGTACGTACGTACGTACGTACGTACGTACGTACGTACGTACGTACGTACGTACGTACGTACGTACGTACGTACGTACGTACGTACGTACGTACGTACGTACGTACGTACGTACGTACGTACGTACGTACGTACGTACGTACGTACGTACGTACGTACGTACGTACGTACGTACGTACGTACGTACGTACGTACGTACGTACGTACGTACGTACGTACGTACGTCGACGTACGTACGTACGTACGTACGTACGTACGTACGTACGTACGTACGTACGTACGTACGTACGTACGTACGTACGTACGTACGTACGTACGTACGTACGTACGTACGTACGTACGTACGTACGTACGTACGTACGTACGTACGTACGTACGTACGTACGTACGTACGTACGTACGTACGTACGTACGTACGTACGTACGTACGTACGTACGTACGTACGTACGTACGTACGTACGTACGTACGTACGTACGTACGTACGTACGTACGTACGTACGTACGTACGTACGTACGTACGTACGTACGTACGTACGTACGTACGTACGTACGTACGTACGTACGTACGTACGTACGTACGTACGTACGTACGTACGTACGTACGTACGTACGTACGTACGTACGTACGTACGTACGTACGTACGTACGTACGTACGTACGTACGTACGTACGTACGTACGTACGTACGTACGTACGTACGTACGTACGTACGTACGTACGTACGTACGTACGTACGTACGTACGTACGTACGTACGTACGT
>NW_017704131.1:0-1296 GCF_001879085.1 Nicotiana attenuata | reverse complement strand
CGGCCTCAATCAGCCAGAAATAGACAACAGCCCCTCGGGCAACAGCAAAGCAATAATACTCAGCTCAACGATAGTTCAAATATCAGTTTAAAACTCCAAGTTTGAGTAAATATGGCTGAGTTCAAGAAAACAGTGTAAATCACATGGACTGAGTTCAAATGATTATATCAAACAGTGAGGAAAACAGTGATTATAGTTCATAAAGAGTTCAAACAGTCGGCAATAAGCCCCAAATATGGCAATAAGCCCAAATCATAGTGAAAACAACAAGTCATTGCTAATACGCGGTAAAATATCATCCGGACTGGACCAAGTCACAGTCCCCAATAGTAAATGACCCCGCGCTCGTCATGGAACGCGTGTCTCATCTCAACATAGCACCAAGGTGTGCAAATCCGGGGTTTCAAACCCTCAGGACGTCATTCAAAATCATTACTCACCTCGAACCGGTGAAATCTCTAGCCCGCGACGCCTTTGCCCCTCAAACCGACCTCCACGCGTGGCGAATCTAACCAAAACCACAAGGAATACGTCACAATAGGCTAATGAATCATAACCCAATCGAAAAGACTCGAAAAATATCAAAAATCACGAAGTTGGCAAAACCCGAGCCCCGGGCCCACTTCTCGAAAAATTACGAAATTCACATCACCAGATTTCTCGTCTCGCCACGAATCCGTACATATCAAGTTTTCCAAAATCGGAGTTCAAATGCCCTTTCAAATCCCAAATTTTCATTTCAAAAACCAAGCCCTAGTTCTTCCAATTTTTACCCAAATTTCCAAGAATTAAAGGTTGATTCTTTAAAAAAAATGACGTTTCTAGGTCACGAGACTTACCTCCAATCGATTCCCGTCAAAATCCTCTTCAATTTCTACCAAAAAGCTCTTAAGGTGGTCAACAATGGAGGAAATAATGAATGGGATCGCGGATGAAATAATATAAAAAGCCCCTCTGGACGCCCAGGTTTTACCTTACGCGAACGCGGTAAACACCCCCGCGTTCGCAATGAACAAATTCCGTTGACCACAAATTACCTCTACGCGAACGCAACTCCAGGTCCGCGAACGCGATGCTCCAGCTCATCCTCTTACGCGAACGCGTTCAACTAACCGCGAACGCGATGCACAAACCAGGCAGGGCCCCAGGCCCCTTCTACGCGAACGCGAAGCAGCCCTCACGAACGCGATGGTCTGCACAACTCCTCATCGCGAACGCGCTCCTAAGGCTGCGAACGCGAAGGTCTGCAACAGCTGGGCAAAAATCTGCAATAACTTCCAAGTTCAAAACCTCCGT
>NW_017704130.1:0-1296 GCF_001879085.1 Nicotiana attenuata | reverse complement strand
GGGTTTAAACCCTTAAAACTTTTAAAACCGGGGGGGTTTTAAAACTTTTTTCCGGGGGGGTTAAAAAAGGGTTTTTAAAAAACCCGTTAAACCCCCGGTTTTTTAAAACCCCTACGGGTTTTACCGGGGAAACCTTACCCGGGGTTTTACCCCCAAACCGGGGTTAAAGTTAACGTTTTAAGGGACCCGGGTTTTTTTAAGGCCCGGGGGGTTTTAAAACGGTAACGGGGGTTTTTCGTTTTAAAGGGGTCCCCCAAAACGGGTTTTCCGAAAACCTTTAGGGGTACCCTTTTAAAGGGGCCGTAAAACCCCAAAACCCCGGGGGGTTCCTAAAAAAACCGGAACCTTTTAAGGGGGGGACCCGGTAAAGGACCGGTTTTTACGGGGGTTAAAACCCGAAACGGGGAAAGTTTTTTACGGTAGGGGTTTAACCCTTTTAGGGAAAAACGGGGTAAAGGGTACTTACCCCGTTGGGGAACCCTTTAGGGGTACGACTTAGTTTAATTAATAAGTCGTAAATACTACCAAAAGTTCCTAGTACTTACGGTATTTTGGTAAAGAGGTTTTTTGGCTAAGGGATAGGCTTGGACCTTTAGGGGGTGGGAATTTTGGAAAAATTTGGATAGGTAAGATACGTACTAACAGGGTTAATCGGTGTACGTTTGTTGGAGGGAAACTTGGGTATCGATGGAGGAGTAAGAAGCAAAGCGTTGTATCTCGATCTAGTGCAGAATCCGAGATAGAGCTATGTCACAGTCTACATGTGAGATTATGTGGTTATGTGGATACATCATCTGTTGATTGAAATCGGGTTAGAGCATCCCAATACCAGCAAAACTCTGGTGTGACAATCAAGCTGCCCTCCATATTGACGTCAAATCCGGTGTATCATGAAAGAACTAAGCATATTGAGGTTGACTGCCATTTATTCGTGAGAAGATTCAGGAGAACTTGATCTCCACTGGCTACGTGAAGACAGGAGAGCAACCGGCTGATTTGTTCACAAAGGCGTTGAATGGAATTCGAGTTGATTACCTTTGTAACAAGCTGGGGCATGATCAATATCTATGCTCCAGCTTGAGGGGGAGTGTTAGATAATGAATGTAGACATAATCTGAATGTAGACATAATCTTATGACAATATACATAGCTAGCATAATTATAGGGATTCACAGCAGATTTATAAAATTTCCTTTTTGATTCTTTCCATAGTTAAGGCTCTATGTACTTGTATATATACTTGTTATTTCTTGAATACAACACAAGAGAGATTTCTCTATTGTCTCTATACTTTAC
>NW_017704129.1:0-1296 GCF_001879085.1 Nicotiana attenuata | reverse complement strand
GGAGAAGATTTTAAGGCTGTGCCTGCTAACCGTTGAAACCTACTCAGGGTGGCTGTTCTTGCAAAAACAGCCTTCCGGCACCCTTTTGGGGACATTCGGCTTATTTTAAACAAGAATTGGCATTCACCCGTACTTATTTTGTGACAAAATTTGAATTTTGGTATTTTTTGGCTATTTTTGCAAAGGGGAGGTTGGACCCGATGAGGGTTGCCTACGTATCTCTACATCCGGTGAGAATCAAACCAGCGTTGTTCGGGCAAATAAATCTAACTATTTTTGAAAACACCCCCTAATTTGAAAATAAAACTTTTTTTCTTTTTTTTTCTTTTTGATTTTTGTTGGCAAATTCACTTTTACTGAAAGCAAGATTCTTTTTATATTTTCTTTTTAGTGGCAAATAAAACGAACTAATTTGAAAATAAAACTTTTTTTTTGTTTTTCTTTTCCACTGGCAAACAAAACAAACTACTTTTCTTCTTTTTCTTTCATTTTCTCAAAAATCCGGCAGCATTTCGGCACTACTTGGCCATTGGTTTTTTTCCTGGTATAGGTAATTAATTCTCCCCACTGCTACTTCGCTTTTTCTCTCTTTTTTTTTTTCAATATTGCCCAGATATTCAAAGCCGGTCAGCATGCGAGTCCAAAACAGATAAATGCACAAGTAGGATGCATCAGGATGGTCCATTATTCCGGGTACACCTGTCCTAGACGGACCCAACGCCTGTGTTGAGTCCCCTACGGCAAATGCACGTGATGCAAATAAGCGTTCCTACTAGGGATCCGGCATGAAGTCAAGTTATTCTAGGTTCAAAACCTGGGTATGTGTTCTAGACTGTGTACCCGAGCGGACAACTCGAGTCGAGGAGGGGGCTACGTACCGGGGACCCGCGGGATCGTCCGGCTTAGTAACTTGTCCGGCCTCTTTCTTATTTCAAGGTATGACACTAATAGAATAGGGAGTCTCAACCAGTAAGCACATCCCCGGAGGTGAGAAGAGAAGGGTTTCGGCACAGTTTATATACAGTTCAGATAATATCGAAGCAGTAAAGCATTTAGCACATTTAGTAGGAAACATGTAGGAAAATCAGATAAAGCCAAACATAACAATTATTCTCAGCTCGAATTCTTAAACCCTGAACCGAAGTTCTGGGTTTGCGTCCCCAGCAGAGTCGCCAGAGCTGTCACACCTCATTTTCGCACTACACCCGCGGAAGAGGGTATAATAAAGGGAGTTATTTCCAACTTGAAGTGACAATCGGAACGGGATTTATTATTAAGATTTCAGAATCACCACTT
>NW_017704128.1:0-1296 GCF_001879085.1 Nicotiana attenuata | reverse complement strand
TCTATTTCTCCGCCTAAAGTGTATGAACCCCTTGTCCATATGTTTTTTGCTAATCTTCGTTCTAGTAAACCTGATAGGCTTGAAACTCTTGTTCTTGGTAAACGCATTGTTCTTGATTGTGGTCTGTTCAATTCTCTTTTCTTCAGTCGTTGCTCTGGTTTCCCTACCCTCTTTAAGAATGTCTGGCCCGAGAATTTTGAAATCACCTTTGACCAGGCTAAACAGTGTATTGCTGAAAATCCCTCTGAAACTCTTCCCAATAAATTAGGGCCTAGTGATGTGAGCTTTGAAACTAGGGTTCTTGCCCACATTGTTGCAACCGCTCTTCTCCCCAGAACTGGTTCCTTCTCAACCCTCTCTCAACGGGACACCTTCTTTGTCTACTGTCTCATCTCCAAACTCAAAATCAAGCTGTCCTCCTGGGTCATAAATTTTATGATTGAGAGTGCTGAAGATCCAACCAGTCTTCCTTTCGGTATGGCCATCACCCACATTCTGGAAGCTCATCAAATTCCGCTTTCAGACTACCCCTTTGTTCCTGTCTTCAAGTGCTACAACTCTAGATCCTTCTCGAGCATGGGGTATGTGAATGTCAAGGGTACCTGGGTTAAGAAGGGTGAAAGTGATGCAAAGCAAACTCCTGTGGAAACCAAGCCTTCGTCTGCTGTTCTGCCCTCTCCCATTCCTGCCAACCTATGTGAAAAGCTCAGCTCCATTGACACCCAACTCTTAGACATCAAGTCTCTTTTGTCCTCCACTCAGTCGACTGTGGATGCTATTCATGCTATTTCAAAGGAAACAGAGTCAGATGTGTCTAAAATCAGGGTAGCTGTGCAAAGGGTAAGGGAGACTGCGATTAAAGCCTTCAAGGAGGTGCACGACAGGCTGGATGGAATGAGTATTGCTGCCAACACCAGCTTTGAACAGTTGAAGGAGGCGATTTGCAACACTCTTACTTACTTTCTGCGTCGCTGAGATGGATGTGTTTTTCAGACAATATTTTTTGTTTAAACCTTGTTTTGGCTGTGGTTGGGCTGTGCCCGTGGATGTTTTTTTTCTTCTTTTGCTTATGTGGATAATGTTTTTGAAAAAACTTGCTGATCCCTCTTTGCTGATGTCAAAAAGGGGGAGAATATATATTCTGGACTGTTAATGGTTTATGTACAGGTTCACGTCAACTATGCATACATAGGGTCCATATATGTATTCTTTATTTGTTATACAGGTTAAGTCGACTATGCTACATGTATAGATAGTACTTCTTATTCTTGTTAAGTCAACTATGCTGCCCATGCA
>NW_017704127.1:0-1297 GCF_001879085.1 Nicotiana attenuata | reverse complement strand
AACTTAGGGTCCCACTCCCTATTTGATGCCAGCATAACCTGATGACTTTCCAACACAGGGTCCCACTCCCTAGTTGATGCCAGCGTGACCTGATAACTTTCCAACATAGGGTCCCACTCCCTTGTTGATGCCAGCATAACTTGATGACTTTCCAACATAGGTTCCCACTACCTGGTTGATGCCAGCATAACTTGATGACCCTCCAACATAGCATCCTACTTCCTAGTTTATGCCAGCATAACCTGATGACTTTCCAACATAGGGTCCCACTCCCTAGTTGATGCCAGCAACATAGGGTCCCACTCCCTAGTTGATGCCAGTATAACCTAATGACTTTTCCAACATAGGGTCCCACTCCCTAGTTGATGCCAGCATAAACTGATAACTTTTCCAACATAGGGTCCCACTCCCTAGTTGATGCCAGCAAAACCTAATAACTTTTCCAACATAGGGTCTCACTCCCTAATTGATGCCAACAAAACCTGATGACTTTTCTAACATAGGCTCACATTCTCTAGTTGATGCCAGGATAACCTGATGACTTTTCTAACATAGTATCCCACTCCCTAGTTGATCCCAGCATAACCTGATGACTTTTTCCAACATAGGGTCCCACTCTCTAGTTGATGCCAGCATAAGCTGATGACTTTTCTAACATAGGTTCCACTCTCTAGCTAATGCCAGCATAACCTGATGACTTTTCCAACCTGATGACTTTTCTAACATAGTGTCTCACTCCCTAGTGGATACCAGCATAGCCTGATAACATTCCAACATAAGGTCCCACTGCCTAGTTGATACCAGCAAAACCGAATGAATTTTCCAACATAGGGTCCCACTCTCTAGTTGATGCCAGCATAACCTTAGGACTTTCCAACACAGGGTCCCACTCCCTAGTTGATGCCAGCGTAACATGATAACTTTCCAACATAGGGTCTAACTCCTTAGTTGATGCCAGCATAACTTGATGACATTCCGAACATAGGGTTCCACTCCCTAGTTGATGCCAGCATAACCTGATAACTTTCCAACATTGGGTCCCACTCCCTAGTTGACGCCAGCATAACCTGATTCTTTTACCAACATGGGGTCTCACTCCCTAGTTGAAGCCAGCATAACCTGATGACTTTGGCAACATAGGGTCCCACTCCCTAGTTGATGCCAACATAACCTGATAACTTTTCAATGTAGGGTCCCACTCCCTAGTTGATGCCAGCATAACCTGATGACTTTTCCAACACAAGGTCCCACTCACCAGTTGATGCTAGCATAACCTAATGACTTTTCCAACATAGGT
>NW_017704126.1:0-1297 GCF_001879085.1 Nicotiana attenuata | reverse complement strand
ATACCAAGAGAGGAAACCCTAGAAAGGAGGCTTCTTCTTCTTTACTATTCAAGAGAGAGAGAGAAAGATATAACGAGACACATATTATGGGAAAGTGGAACATCATTGTAAGGCTCTGAACCTCTTCATGGAGAGGCAGGCCAAATCAACATTATCAATAAAGGCTTTTAATGTTTCTCCTCCTAACTCTGAGTACTTATTTTTCGTTTCCTTCATTTGGTCCAATGGATTATTACGTTTTTTGCTATGATTTTCCCGTGATTTATTTATATTGTTTACACTCATAAGGTATATGATAACTTTTGAGCAAACAATTTGGCGCCGTCTGTGGGGATTTCCTAGCAAAATCGCGTAGTTCTTCCCTGGACCAAAAAGGAAGAAACGCCAGAAAAGGAAAACAAAAGCAACCCAGCTCAAATAAGCCAAAGCGGCATGTCGGACAAGGGGAACTCGAAGATCTCAAATCAAGATCCAAGTCCTCTCTCTCTCTGATCTCGGATAGTGCAAAGAAGAAGGAGAAGGCCCTCCTAAGGGAAGATCTCTGTAATGCATCTCCCGCATCCCTGATACGAGCTCCGGCCAGAAACCGGCACGGAGATATCTCGAGCCGAGAGTCGCCTCAAGACAGCCTATATACCCTGGTTGGGAAGACAACGGATAAGCCGCTCAAGGTCTCGAATCCAAACCGAGCTTCAACACTCAATACCCACAATATTGGACTCAGGCTATGCGCCTTCGCCATTGAATCAAGGCTATGAGCCTTCGCCATCAAAATCGACTAAGTTCAACAACAGTTGAACTGGGACTCAGGCTATGCGCCTTCGCCATTGAATCAAGGCTATGCGCCTTCGCCACTAAGTTCAACAACAGTTGAACTGGGACTCAGGCCATGAGCCTTCGCCATCAGAACCGACTAAGTTCAACAACAGTTGAACTGGGACTCAGGCTATGCGCCTTCGCCATTGAATCATGGCTATGCGCCTTCGCCACTAAGTTCAACGACAGTTGAACTGGGACTCAGGCCACGAGCCTTCGCCATCAGAACCGACTAAGTTCAACAACAGTTGAACTGGGACTCAGGCTATGCGCCTTCGTCATTAAATCAAGGCTATGCGCCTTCGCCAGTAAGTTAACTACGGTTGAACCAAGACTCAGGCTATACGCCTTCGTCATTAAATCAAGGCTATGCGCCTTCGCCAAGAAGTTCAACTACGGTTGAACCAAGACTCAGGCTATGCGCCTTCGCCATTAAATCAAGGCTATGCGCCTTCACCAGTAAGTTCAACTACGGTTGAAC
>NW_017704125.1:707-1297 GCF_001879085.1 Nicotiana attenuata | reverse complement strand
AACGTTAACGTTAACGGTTACGTTAACGTTAACGGTTACGTTAACGGTTAACGTTAACGTTAACGTAACGTAACGTTACGTTAACGTACGTACGTACGTACGTTACGTACGTTACGTACGTTACGTACGTTACGGTTACGTTACGTTACGTACGTTACGTTACGTTACGTTACGTTTACGTTTACGTTTACGTTTAACGTTTAACGTTTAACGTTACGTTTACGTTTACGTTTAACGTTACGTTACGTTACGTTACGTTACGTTACGTTACGTTACGTTACGTTACGTTACGTTACGTACGTACGTACGTACGTACGTACGTACGTACGTACGTACGTACGTACGTACGTACGTACGTACGTACGTACGTACGTACGTACGTACGTACGTACGTACGTACGTACGTACGTACGTACGTACGTACGTACGTTACGTTACGTTACGTTACGTTACGTTACGTTACGTTACGTTACGTACGTACGTACGTACGTACGTACGTTACGTTACGTTACGTTAGTTACGTTTTAAAGCTTAGTTACGACTTTAGACTTGACGTANNAAGGTTCTTAAAGCGTTTAACGTTTACACGT
>NW_017704125.1:0-702 GCF_001879085.1 Nicotiana attenuata | reverse complement strand
TAAGTTCTAACGTTAGTAACGTAAAGTTTACTTAACGTTNTTTTAAAGTTCTTTTAGTAACTTTTTGAACTTTTAGTTATTTTTTACGTTTTAACTTTTTACGTTTAAACGTTTTAACTTTAGTTAACGTTTAGTTAACGTTGTACCGTAAGTTAACGTTAAACGAACGTTACCGTACGTAACCCTTTACGTAACCTTACCGTACCTACCAACGTACAACGTTACGGTAAGGTTAAGTACCGTTAACGTTACCCTAAGTTAACCGTACGTAACGTTACGGAACTAACGTACAGTTACGAAGTAAGTAGACGTACGTACGAACGTCGTAAGTAACGAACTAGGTACGAGACCGTATACGTTAGACGTTNTAGGTGGTCGACTGAGTACCGACCCAGTAAACAGACATAGGAGAACACCTTTACTCTGTAGTCTATGGGACTGAAGCAGCCACACTGACTGAAGTGGAGACCCAGCCTAAGATACACCAACGAGAGAGACAACGATAATCACGAGAATAGAAGAGAAATAACTCGATGCAGTTGAGGAGCAAAGAGACATGGCATATATAAGAAAGGTCGCACAGAAACAACAAGCGGAAAGCTACTACAACACAAGTCCAAGGTACGGTTACTCATGATCGGAGACTATGTGCTCAAATCCAAGACCCAAGCAGGAAGAGATCCCGGAGAAGGCAAATTAGGA
>NW_017704124.1:0-1297 GCF_001879085.1 Nicotiana attenuata | reverse complement strand
AAGCCACCAATCACATGGAAGATTTGAGGAAGTTCTTCAATAGACTGTGAAGGTACAACCTGAAACTGAATCCCGCAAAATGTGCATTCGGGGTTCCTGCCGAAAAACTACTTGGATTTATTGTGAGTCGCCGAGGGATAGAACTGGATCCATCAAAGGTCAAAGTTATTCAAGAATTGCCACCGCCAAAGAACAAGAAGGACGTGATGAGTTTCTTGGGGAGACTCAACTACATCAGCCGGTTCATATCACAATCTACTGTTGTGTGTGAGCCAGTCTTTAAGATGTTGAAGAAGGACGCCGCTACCGAATGGACTGATGACTGTCAAAAAGCTTTCGACCGAATCAAGGAATACCTGTCAACGTCACCAGTCTTGGTCCCGCCAGAGCCAGGTAGACCTCTATTACTCTACCTCGCAGTATTGGATGAAGCGTTCGGTTGTGTTCTGGGAAGCATGATGAGACGGGGAGAAAGGAGTAGGCCATCTATTATCTCAGCAAGAAGTTCACCCCGTACGAGGCCCGGTATTCTCTTCTCTCTATCTTGTTATCCCACCACTTATGTTTGTCCACGGCGTTGACTCGCTCGATCTGGTGGTAGGTTTCTCCTCCTAGTTTCCTTCTTCCTTCAATCGCTGGGATGGTTTGCGACTGTATATGGGGTTACTCCCGTCGCCATGAATATCACTTGGTAATTCCATTCGAACTTCACTGCTTGGTGCAGGGTTGATGCTACGGCTCCAGCGGCGTGGATCCAAGGTCGTCCTAGTAGTAAGTTGTAGGATGCTGGGATGTCTATTACTTGAAAATCAACATCGAACCAAGTTGGCCCCATTTGCAAACATAAACTAATTTCCCCAATGTGACCTTTGGGAACCATCGAAAGCTTTGACGTTGATAGCCCCATCCTTGATTTCATGTAGACTCTTCCCCAATGTTGAGGGTCACCAATGGACAAATGTTGAGGCTGGACCCTCCGTCAATCAAAGTCCTGGTAATGAAATAGTCCTCGCATTGCACCGTGATGTGCAACGCTTTGTTGTGGCCTAAACCTTCAGGGGGCAACTCATCTTCGTGGAAAGTGATCTTATGATTCTCCAATATCTGCCCGACCATGTTTGCCATCTCTCCTCCAGTTACGTTGCTGGGTACATACGCCTCGCTTAGTATCTTCATCAAAGCGTTCTTGTGTGTCTCGGAGCTTTGCAGTAGAGCTAAAATGGAGATCTGTGCTGGTGTTTTGTTTAATTGGTCGACAACTGATTATTCTTTGCCTGTATCTTCTGCCAGAGATCAT
>NW_017704123.1:0-1297 GCF_001879085.1 Nicotiana attenuata | reverse complement strand
CTTTATTTTATAGAATAATACTACACGTATTCCAACCGCTTAACCTAAAAATAGTTGGTGAATATTATATAATATATAGATTATTGTATGTATAATAAACACTTAATCGGACCAGCTATTTGAGTAAAGATCCTAAATATTTTAGCACGAAATTATAAATACAAGCAATATAATCAAACAATCCCTTAAAGTAATTAGTTACTTATTATATTCTTAGGGAACAATAAATAGTTGTTATAAACTGTTGTAAGACGTAATTTATTTGTGGACAAGAAAGCTACACTAGTTGGTACAAAAAATACTAGTCTTAATTTAGAAACTTGTTTCCTTTTTCTGTGCCAATATTATTTTTTTCTTTTCAAATGCAAATTAACCAAGCAGTGATATTTTAATGATAGTACCATATTTTTGGGGTGCAATCTTCTATCTCTATTGCTTAGCTGCCAAGGAATTTTAGCAATCCTAGAATACATATACCAAGCAACTCATACAACCATCTTTGATCGAGGCGGATCCAGGATTTGAGGCTTATGAGTTTCTACCGTAATTTCAAATTAATATGCAATAATAAATGGCGTCGCAGTTAGATATTTACAAATATTTAGTGAATTTTTTAATATAAATACAAGGTTTACGCAAGAGTTACTGGATTTCCGGGAACCCGTATTCCATACTCTAGATCCGCCTCTGAATTCTTTGAATGACACGTTTCACAATACTTATCACTATCATTCGATGTTATTTAATTATCATGATTCATAGTATTTTGTTGTTATTTTACCTAATTTCAGACACAACATTTTGCAGTCAACGTAGTTTACCCACCTTAACAACCTTTTTTATCTTCTTCCTCTTAAGAACAATGACAATTAATAATTATTATTATGGTTCTTGAGTGATTATAGCATCTAGTAAACTTTTATAGGGAATATCGTTTGAGTAGCGATACATTACAATTGTTTGACAATTGTGCGCCCCCCATCGTGCCAAGTTTGTAAGATCCTTTACCAACAACTCCGATGACTTGGTATGGTCCTTCCTAATTCGGGCCCAGTTTCCCTTCATTCGGGTCTCGAGTATTGAGGGTGACTTTCCTTAGAACTAAGTCCCTAATTCCGAAGTGTCGAAGGTTAGTCCTTCTATTATAATATCTCTCGATCCTTTGTTTCTGCGCTGCCATCCGAATAAGTGCAGCTTCTTGTTTTTCATCTAGTAGTTCGAGGCTGGTATTCATAGTCTCGTGATTTGACTCCTCCGATGCATGTCAAAATCTGGCGTTGGGTTCCTCGACCTCGAT
>NW_017704122.1:0-1297 GCF_001879085.1 Nicotiana attenuata | reverse complement strand
ATGATAAAATTGGACGAAACAAAAAGTGGAAGCTTATTATAAAGAAAAGGGGCTTGAACTCTCAGCTGATTCAACTCAAGCTTTTAGCTCTTCTTCTTACTCTACTCTTCCTGACGCAACTCAGTGTCTTAAAGAAGCTTCTTTACCGGCAAGGGTCGGGATCAACTACTCTGCCATTCCTTTATTGACTGGTCTAATGAAAGAAAGTTTTTTTAGCATCTTTTAAATCGTAAATAAAATGAACCGAAACTTTTTAGCATTCGGAATGCTCTTATGTGTAGGATTCAATTCCAGTATAAAGAGCTTCTTCAATAATTCCAATTCCTGGAAAGCCTAGAAGTACTCTTCCTCTGGTGGACCCAGACTCTCCCTTATTAGGCTTCTGAGTTCATACCAGATCCATGCCTATCTACACTGATAATTCATGAATCAATCCCAATCTCTGAGTTAACAAGGACAAGTATGGATGGATTTTGCTATGGAGTTAAAAGAGAGACACAAGCATCCTTATCTTATAGAGGGGCTGAACAAGTCTACCTCCCTTTACAAAAACTGTGGAATCCAGTGGCAGGGTACTTTATTCCGATATCTCCCCCCGAGGGTGAGTTAGACTTCCCTATCCTTAAGGATAAAATAAGATCTCTTGCTTTGCCCACAAGCCCTACTAGCGTAGCAAGTCTGGTCGCTGGTGTGTTGTTCGTTCTAGCGATAGGCTCCAAGCGCGATTCTGATTCTAAATTCGGTTTTCTGTTCTGGAATGAATCTGTTCTAAAGAAAGACCTGCCTATACTGAAGAGGGGCTGGTTCACGGTAATGAATGGTGGTATCGGTCGGGGCAAGCACAGCACTCGTTCCCGCAGCCCTTGTTGCAGCTGATAGACTCAAAAGTAAGTGGGGCTACCCCTACCCTAAGATAAGACGGTTCCCGCCCTCAGGTCAGGGAATAGAGCTAACTGCATCGGAAAAAATAGCAATTCCTAGTCCGAATCCTGGACCTGGTTCACGCTTGAAAGCAGCAATTCTTCTTCCAATTTCGTACATCAAATTGTGTATATAAAGAAGAGTTCGTCCTTCTTCAAAGAGATAAAGTCACGCGGCCCCTCAAGATAGAGGCTTCAGTCATCGTTAGAATCCCGGGGCGGGCCAAATTACATAAAGAAAGGAGACTTATTTCAAAGTGGTTCAGGTAGCTCAGCTGGACTGAAAATCCTTGTGTGGTTCGAATCCACATCCACTTCACAGCAAAGAAAGAGAATGCGGGGTAGAGGAATTGGTCAACTCATCAGGCTCATGACCT
>NW_017704121.1:0-1297 GCF_001879085.1 Nicotiana attenuata | reverse complement strand
ACGATACGGTCGCGGACAAAGTCTGCCATGACCTTCTTAGTCACTGCTCTGTAAGATGCTGCCTCGACCCATTTGGTGAAATAGTCAATCGCTACTAGGATGAACCTGTGTCCGTTGGAAGCGGAAGGCTCGATTGGTCCAATAACATCCATTCCCCAAGCGGCGAAAGGCCATGGTGAGCTCGTTGCATTAAGCTCGTTTGGAGGTACCTTTATCATGTCTGCATGTACCTGACAGCGGTGGCATTTCTGGACGTACTGGATGCAGTCCGTTTCCATAGTCATCCAAAAGTAACCAGCCCGGAGTATCTTCTTGGCTAAGACAAAACCGTTCATATGTGGGCCGCAGGTCCCAGCATGGATTTCTTCTAGCAGTTTAGATGCTTCCTTTGCGTCGACACACCTTAGTAATCCCAAATCCGGAGTCCTCCTATACAGGATTCCTCCGCTGTGAAAGAAATTGTTAGACAACCTTCGCAGTGTGCGCTTCTGAGTAGTATTTGCAAATTCTGGGTATTCTCCTTTTGTCAAATATTCCTCGATATCCTGAAACCAAGGTTTTTCGTCTGCTTCTTCCTCAACATGGGCACAGTAAGCTGGCTGATCATGGATCTTTACTGGAATGAGATCAATGAAGTTTTTGCCTGGATGCTGTATCATGGATGACAAGGTAGCCAATGCATCGACGAATTCATTCTGGATTCTGGGAACATGTCGGAATTCTGTCTTTGTGAACCTCTTTCTCAGCTCCTGCATGTGGTGCAGATACGGGAGTATCTTAGAGTTCTTGGTTGCCCATTCTTCTCGGGCCTGACGTATGAGTAAGTCTGAATCTCCAATTACTAGCAACTCTTGTATGTTCATGTCAATGGCCATCTTGAGCCCTAAGATGCAGGCTTCATATTCGGCCATGTTGTTGGTGCACGGGAACCTGAGCTTAGCTGACACCAGATAATGTTGACCGGTTTCTGACACTAGGACTGCTCCTATGCCAACTCCTTTGAAATTCACTGCTCCATCGAAAAACATTTTCCACCCATCATAGGGTTCTGCAATGTCTTCTCCTATGAATGATACCTCTTCATCAAGAAAATACGTCTTCAGGGGTTCGTATTCTCCATCTACGGGATTTTCAGCAAGGTGATCTGCTAGTGCCTGTCCCTTGATTGCCTTCTGAGTTATGTAGACAATGTCGAATTCACTCAACAGGATTTTCCACTTGGCTAGCTTGTCGGTGGGCATGGGCTTCTGAAAAATGTACTTCAAGGGATCCATCCTTGATATGAGATAGGTAGTAT
>NW_017704120.1:0-1297 GCF_001879085.1 Nicotiana attenuata | reverse complement strand
AGGGTATTCATGTGCTAGTAGATTCATGGAGTTGATTATATTCGGGGACAAGTCAGAGCGGGTGGCTCTCAACAACGGTCCTAGTGGATTCAAAGGGGCAAAGCGTGGTGCCTAATGATTTCAAGCCTACGGTTAAGAATCAAGCTTTGTAGCAGCTTATGAGAAGAGGCACAGAATGTTCTATGATGTTTTGACTCGCAGTGTAGCATTTGGGAGGTATGAAATGGTTCGTTGGATTTGAGGCAGCATGGTCTCGTGATTCAAGGTCACTCGGGATGAGTGCGGATGGAGTGTGTTATGTGTTGAATGGAGTTATTATTATTTCTAAGGCAATCAAGAATTAATTTGGAAGAAGATAGATTGGTTAGCCATAGTTGAATTGGCATATTGGTGGTAGTGATCATTTCCTTCAACGTGATAAAGTTATGCAAGTGATTTGTGACGGCACGTGTGGGGCTTGTCGACCGCCGTAATTGATGTTATTCAGAGGTATTCCACTGTTATGGACTGTCATGTGTAGGCGGATCCCGGAAGGGCTATGGTGGCTTAGACCACTACTTAGAGATTTGCATATTCTATGGGTATGAGAATTCACCTGTGTGTTGCTATAGTTCTCCTGAAGTGAGTTAAGTGAAAAGTTTTATATGATGAATGTTAATCTATTAGTGACTACGGAGTTATGATGAAAATTGTGTTCTATCGTATATTGGCATGTTGGTGCAGTGTGTGGTATGGAATTTGAAGTGAGGATCAAGGTTGCAGTTCGGTGTTGACAAGGATGTCGCGAGCTCGGATGAGCAGTAAAGAAGTTTCGATGTTTAAAGTAAGTGGGTATGTCTTCAGCGTCACCTGAGATCGGTGTTTTGTGAAAAAGGCCTTGCATCCTGGTTATGGATTCTTGAACGCTTCCTCAGTGTTAGTGCGGCTGGTGGTATGGATACACATATTTGTTGTCTGTTACGGAAGGTCGTGGGAGCGTGCCCCAAAGGAAGATTGTATAAGTGTGGCATGTAGTCACTTGGTTGATTTAAGATTTAAACCAAGTATGAAGACAGTGGTATCATTAATTTGAGAATTTATGCTTGGAGGGCACTCGACTTCTTGGGTTGTGGACCGTGGAGGATTTGCCCCGGTTATGATGGTAGTTCTCGTGTGTTATGAGAAAAAGGGAGTTATTATGGACTTTCGAAAGGTTATTAGCCTAGTTCAGTGTGATCAGAATCAGCTTGAGGTCTGTGGATGGATCTAAATGTGAATATGGGCTCTATATCAGGCCAGATGTGTTCATTTCAGCAAT
>NW_017704119.1:0-1298 GCF_001879085.1 Nicotiana attenuata | reverse complement strand
CATTGTCTCAAAGTCAATCAAGGAAGAGCGGGAAATTCACAAGGACACGTGGACCTGGACATTAATTATAGGATAAGGGTTGTACGAAATGGTACAGATCCGTGCTAGGCCGTTATACACCTGTACCAATAGAATTCTTTACCTTTATGAGTAAGGTACTATGTTAGGGTTTTCTCCTCCTATATAAAGGGGACCCCAATCATTTTTGTAAGGTATCAGATCATTCACTGCAATAGAACATTCTTATTCTTCTCTTGTTTAACATGCTCAGCAATTATTCTTTAGCTTTATTGCCTTTACTTTATTACTCATACTTTATTGGTTTTAGCTGACCTCGAGGTCCCTGGATAGACAAGCTTGAGGCCCCCTACTGTTCTGATAACATTGATTTGGTTCTTTATTTCTTCTTACTTAAGCTTAACATTACTCATATAATCACTAGTATTAGAATATATCACGTATCTTTAAAACCACAAATCATCTTTAATTGTTACTTACATTTTTTGAGGTAAACAGTTTGGCGCCCACCGTGGGGCTAAAGATAATAGTGATTATTTTAGTGCTAGTTTTCTGATAACACACGTTATTCTTCATACTTTTTCTTGTCAAAGATTCTTTGATTTCAGGCTTAATCATGTCTAGCACACAGAACGCACCCGCTCACGACAGTGAAGGACTTGGAGAAAACAGCGGCATAAGGCTCGGTGTACCACCCGTAAACCCCGAAGGAGTGCCAAACATGGAGCCAGTTGATATCAGATCCCACAACGCTCTAAATACGGATACAGGCACAGACCTCGCAAGGAACGCACACAGGGAAACCCGAGCCGGAGGCCAGGAAGCAGGAGGACTGGAAGAAGGAGGAGTTAGCCTTCAGGTGATATTCGAAATTCTACAAGCTCAGCAAGTTGCCATCACTCAGCTTCAGAGTCAGAACAGAACTCCCAACACCGCCGAACTAGTAAACACGCAGCATGAACCAGTGCTGGAAAGGCCCGATGAAAGCGGCTTGGGGACTGACCCCACAATCATGAAAATGCTCGAGGAATTGACTAAAAGAGTCGAGTCAGGAGAAAAGAAGATAGAAGACAACGACAAGAAGGTGGAAACTTACAACTCCCGAGTAGACCAGATACCGGGAGCACCTCTAGTTTTGAAGGGTTTAGATACCAAAAAATTCATACAAAAACCTTTCCCCCAAACGTGCAGCTCCGATGCCCATTCCCAAGAAGTTCCGCATGCCCGATATACCAAAGTACAACGCGACAACTGACCCTAACGAACATATTACTTCTTAC
>NW_017704118.1:0-1298 GCF_001879085.1 Nicotiana attenuata | reverse complement strand
TAGAATTAGGCGATAATGTAATAGATTAATGGTTGTTGTAGCAATTCATATATTAGGTATTCCAATGTAAATTCTCTGATTGTCAAAATTGCCTTTACATTATTGTTATAGAATTGCTTCTTTACTAGTGTAAGCATAATGTTGTAATGGCTAAGGCTATGGGCCAGATGTTTAAAGTTGAACGCCTTTTTCTGCGATTCAGGTTGGGCCAGACTCGCAAATGAGCCCGGGCATTAAACTCAATAGCTTCGAACCCCCCCCCCCCCAAGTTATAAGCTTACCTTGTGAAGTATAGTATAAATGCATTTTTTTATGTCTTGCAAATCACATGTAGTGTAATAAATGTTAAAAACCCAGATTCTGATTTTTCTTACATAAAAGTGAATTGATTTACAATTTTGGACAAATGTGTATGTTGTGTAAGTTTTGTTAGCTTAAAACGCAAAGGTAGGACAGGCCCAGCTAGTAAATAATCGTGACTGGGCCAGCCTAATGTTAGCCCAAGATGAGACAGCCATGGTCAAATTAGGACCTAGTAAAGTCTTTGTATAATGCTTGAATTGGTGATAGGGCCAGTTAGTTTCAGTGTGAAATTTCAAGTGCTAGACGTGGTTGCCCCGTATAATTTGTTATTGGGTAGGCCTTGGATACATGCGGCTAAGGCAGTGCCATCGTCGTTACATCAAATGGTGAAATTTGAGTGGGACAAACAAGAGATAGTTGTGCGTGGGGAAGAGGACTTATCCTTTCGTGAAGATTCATCTGTTCCATTTATTAAGGCTGGAGATGATCAAGGACCTCTAGCTTATCAAACTTCCGAAACGATGTCTGTCGAAAAGATTCCTGAAGGAAAAGGCATTCTAAGGCCGAGGCTATCACCTTCGATCTGCATGGTAGCTGATGAGATGTTGAAGTATGGTTTTGTGCCGAGTAAAGGTCTGGGCGCATCTTTGCAAGGTATTGTGCAGCCAGTATCTCTACGTAAAAATCTGGGTACATCTAGTCTGGGGTTCAAGCCTACAGGGGATGATGTGAAGAAGGCTACAAAGTTGGAGAAGAAAGCATGGCCGTTCTCTAGGCCTATCCCACACCTCTTCAGGACTTTTGTCAAGTTAGGGGCAGTGAAGCGTTCGGTGTCAGCAGTTCCAAAGCCTGTGGTTGTCTTTGATGAGGAGTTGATTTGAGAGGGTCCAAAGTCTATTGGATGAAGTGAAAACGGTGAAATTGGGGAAGGTTCTGGTGACGAAGATGTGCAATTTGTTAGGCCAAGTGCAAAGATTAACAATTGGGAAGCTACT
>NW_017704117.1:0-1298 GCF_001879085.1 Nicotiana attenuata | reverse complement strand
AGTTTGGAAGAATTTCATAAACTTGGATTGAAGTGCATTTCAATGTCATCGATAACCGTTTGGGATTCCAAGTCTGGGAATAGCTCCGTTTGGTGATTCTGGTATTGGGAGCGCGTCCGAAAGTGGATTCGGAGGTCCGTAGGTCATTCTGGAGTCATTTGGCAAAACGTTAGAAATTTGAAGGTTTTTTAGAGAAGTTTGACCGGAAGTTGACTTTTACAATATCAGGGTTCAGATTTTAGATTCCGGAAGTTGGAGTAAGGCCGTAATGTAGAATGTGACCTGTGTGCAATATTTGAAGTCAATCGGATGTGATTTGATAGGTTTACGGCATCGAATGTGTAAGTTTAAAGTTCAAAGTTCATTAAGCTTGAATTGGAGTGCAATTCATGGTTTTAAGTGTTAGTTTAGTTAGTGATTTGAAGGCTCGACTAAGTTCGTAATGTGTTTACGGAACTGATTGGTATGATTGGACAGGCTCCCGGGGTCTCGGGTGAATTTCGGGTGGTAAACCAGATCGAATATGAGTTGGAGAAAGAGCTGAAGCAATTAGGGTCATGTGGTGTAACCGGCACCGAGCGTAGAAGTAGGGTCCGGCAGGTTGCGTCGTAGGTGGTCGCAGAACCGTACGTTAGGTCAGAGCTGGATGACGCAGATGCGAGGGTATTCCGTCGATCTGCGTAGCTTAGCAGATGTCGAGCTGAGCTCCGGCACGAAGTCTGAAACTAGTAACGTAGGGACTACGTGTACGGGTTACGGCTAGGAAACGGTCGGAAAGGGGGTACCACCCCGGACCGTAGGGTACGGTACCGGAAGGGGTACCCGNNGGTTACGGGAACCGGTTTAAACGTTCGGTACGAACGGTAAAACGGCCGGGGTTAAGTTTTAACGGGTTTCCCCCGTAAAGGGTTTTTTACGGGGAAACGGGGTTTAAAAACCCCCGGTAACCGTTAACCCCGTAGGTACCCGGGAACTTTAGGGGGTAACCCTTTTTACCCGTTAAACCCCGAAGGGGGTTTAGGCCCGGGGTACCGGTTTACGGGTTAGGGTTAAACCCCCGGTGGAACCGTAAGGTGACGGTAAACGGGGTAGGTACGGGGCCCGTTTAGGGGGGCCTAAGGTGGTTACGGTTACCTTACCGGTTTTAAAAAAAACCGGTTCGGGGTTTTAAGGGGTTTTCCCAAGTTTTTTTACCCCGAAGTTTTCCCCAAATTTTCCCCCGGTACCGTACGTAGGGGGTTAACNCCGGTAAGGTCCGGTTTAAGGGAACGGTCCCGTAAAATTTTTTACGGGGATAC
>NW_017704116.1:0-1298 GCF_001879085.1 Nicotiana attenuata | reverse complement strand
CTCGAAGAAGGCTCGAAGAAAGACTCCGTCGTCCATGGTGGCAAGCAGAAGAAAGAAGAAGATTTTTGAAAGAAACATGAAAATACACACAGATCTAAAAATAAATAGCTCTCAAATTTGATTTGCACCAAAAAATAACCACTAATGTTGGAAAATTTTGAAGTTTGAAGTTCTGGTCATTATTATTATGACCTTGAAGTCTCGAATCTGAAATTGGGTTTGGATAAAAATCATAACTATGTAGCAGTTTGTATCAACACTGTATACTAGTGTATAATTGTGTATATGGTATACAAACACCTCTTATACACTATTATACATGTTTATACAAAGTTATACAATATTGTATAATTGTGTATATTTGTGTATAATATTGTATAATTATATATTTTTTCAGTTTATAAGGATGTATATACATTATTAGTGTGTAAGAGGCATCTACAGAAGTTTGACACTTCCTTCTCTTCTTCTTTTTCGTTTAATGTGTTGTATGAGTGTTGGAGGGATTCTACAATTCATTTACCAAGTTTTTATTTTTCTTTTATCCTGTTGGATTGCTTCAGCAATTGCACATAAAAGTGTTTGAATTTCTTACCTTCAGATAATATGTATTATTAGGATTTTTGAGTTGCGTTGTGGCTGATTTGCATTTTTTTTTTATCAAATGCTTAATAATCAAAGGAAATCAACAGAATGAAAACAACTGGTTGTATACAGAGGGAGCAAAATAAGTTGTCTTTCGGGAATTAGCCTATTATTTTTTGGGCTATAGATTTGCAAAGTGGTATCTAGGCTATTATGTTGCAAGTCAGGTGTGTGAGTTGCATTTATGTGAAATTATCCCGAAATATAAAGCGTAGCTTTTTTAGTGCATCGGCCACACTTTTGAAGCGTGGCTCCTATGGCAATACGTAAAAAGCGTGGCCATAAGTCAAAGGTTACAGTACTTTAGGCCACCCCTAAAAGCGTAGCCTAAAGTTGTAAAGTGTTGCCTTTGATCTAATACCACACTTCTTGGCATCTTAGTCCACGCTTTTCAGGGATGGCTGGAGGTCTTAAATATTGTAGTATCGTATATATATATAGGACTTTTCTTTTAGAAATATGTTCTAATAAATGACATGTTTATACATTTAAAAATTAACATAAACTTATTTTACGCTTAATGACATATTCTTATGGCCATAAAATATTATGATAAATTTAATACTACAAGATCCCATAATATATTTTAAATATGTGTACAAAAGTCGTATTTTCTTTTTAATTTCACATTCTCGTCAAACATACAATATACA
>NW_017704115.1:0-1298 GCF_001879085.1 Nicotiana attenuata | reverse complement strand
AAAGGGTTCAGCCTCAAATTTCCCTACTCAAAGCAATTTCTAGTAAAATTCAGAACCTAGAATTTGAAATTCAAATCAAAAGCCAGACCTAACAAACAAAAAACAACAGAAGAGTCCAAAATACTGCTCTGTTGAAACTTCCTAGATCAATTTCGAAGTTTTAGCTCTTAATTCAAGTTCCTAGCATAAAATTGGTGGGTGAATCCTGGGTGTTTTTGACTGCTGAAGCTTTGGACATAGCCTAAGTTTAATTGCAAGTCTATTTGAGCCTACCTGGTTATTTTGTGGGTGCTACTCTTCCGTCGTTCAGTTCTGGGTGTTGTGGTGTTATTTTGGATCTTAAAAATTGGCTCTATTTGCTGTTGATATAAGCTGCTGACTGCTGCTGTCTGTCATTGATGATCTCCTCTTCTCTTCTTTGTTTCATTATCCAGGTACAAGCCCTAAACCATGGTGATGTATATTTGATTTAAGAAGCGAAATGGAAATCTCATTACTCTTGGCTTGGTGTTTATGTTAGCTTAGTTTAATTCCAATTTTAGTAGCTAAATGTTGTAATTGAACTGGACTATACAGACTTTTGATTTGAGGTAGTAAGAGCCATGTTAGCTATGCCTTGATATTATAATTTATAGTTTGTTTGTTGCTGACTTTAATTTCATAAGTCATTATAGTGCATTCGGGCTTGAACTCGAGGCCCGAATTTATAAATGCAAATTAATTGACCCTTTTAGAGACAAATTAAATAGAAAATCGTAGTTCGCTTTAGGCTGGCCTTAAAATAATAAAATGAGACGAGCCTCGCCAAATAAAAATGCATAAGTTGCGGGGCCCTTATTAAATACTTTATTAAAATATTTTAGAAATTCGGGACATGCCATTTAGCGAATTTTCATGGCTTCCCGCAAAGTTAATAAGACGCTAGCCACTTTAGACGCGCTTTTAATAATATTACTTTCCTAAACTCGGGTGCGCATTTCATGCAACTCAAATCCAAATCCCAAAACGTTGAATAAGAGGTGTTGAGGATCCGGGTGCATTTCATGTGACGTGATCCAAAAACACGCTCTTAAACGGCGTTCACTTTCATAATAACTAATTAAAAGCGGTTAAACAATTCTAAAATTGCAATAGGATAACATGTATAAAAATCAGATTTTAGCCATTTATAATAATTTAAGCGACCGTGCTAGAACCACGGGATCTGGGGGTGCCTAACACCTTCCCTCGGGTCAACAGAATTCCTTATTCAGAATTTCTGGTTCGCGGACTCCAATTGGGAAGTCGATCATTTTCCT
>NW_017704114.1:0-1298 GCF_001879085.1 Nicotiana attenuata | reverse complement strand
ACTTTAAGACGTTAACCGTTCGTTTTCCCCTTTAAAAAGTTTACCCCCCCTTTAACCCCGTTTTTTAAACCCCGAAACTTTTTACCGTTTTTTAAACCCTTACCTTTTTTCCCGTAAAAAAAAAACCTTTACGGTAAGGGGGTTTTAACCGGGGCGTTTTAAAAAGTGTTTTAGGTAATCGGGGTTAAAAGGGAAAAACCCTTTAAAGGTACGAATTTTTAGGTCCCGTTTAACTTACGGTTCGTTCGAAAGGACGGTTTAAACGAAAAGTTTTACGTTTAGGGTTCTCCGGTAACTCGGAGGTTTAGGGGTGTACCCCGTTGGAAAAAAAAACCCCTAACGGGGTAAACGGGAATAGGGTATAGGTCCGTAACGGGTAACGTAGGTACTAGGGGTACAAAAACGGGAACGTTTAACCCTACGGTAAAAACTAGGGTTCGAACGGGACGACGGTATAGAGGAATAGGGTTGGCCGGGTTGGTACGTTACTACTTCGGCCGAATTCCTAAGTTGTCCGAAAATAGTCCGTTGCAAACCGTCGTAACCATACACGTTGAAACTTGGAAGGCCTTGGCCTTTAATGGTACCAATTTCCTTGGGTAAAAAGTAACCTTCAAAACGAAAAGAAATTTTTGGGTAAGGAGTTACACGAAGTTAGTTGGCAAGGCCTTAAGGACCACGAACGTCGCCGATCGTAAAGACTACTTTTGTAAGTACCAAAATAGGTCGAAGGTTCGATCGGTTAGGGACCATGTTTTGAAGATGATGAGTCTTCTGAATGAACTGGAGGTCCTTGGAGCTAACATTGATAAGGATACGCAGGTTGAAATGATCCTGCAGACTCTGCCTGACAGTTTTCAGCAGTTTCGCCTGTGAGCACGTGATTTTTGCCCAACCCAAAATACTCTTACAGAATCTCACAATAGATTTCTGTAGGTCATTTTTAATTTAATAGAATTTTTAGGAATATTTGTTCGAGTGTTTGCATTTTTAGTTGCATTTTTGCATGCATTAAAGCATAGAAAATGCCCCAAAAATATCAAAATTCCATGCATTGCATATTAGGTTGTGTGTTCATATTTTAGGATTAATTTGGCTAATTGTTATTAAAATAAAAATCACTAAAAAATATCTTTCATTTTACATTTTAGCCTTTAATGCTAAATTAGTAATTTTCTCCTCTTTAATTTAGGATCAACTAATTTTGTAAATACTACAAAAAGATAATCAGCTTGATTTTATACTTTAGAATAGTTTAGGATTTAATTAATTTAGTTAGGATTTTTTTATTTAAGAAA
>NW_017704113.1:0-1298 GCF_001879085.1 Nicotiana attenuata | reverse complement strand
ATTTAATTAATTTGACCTCTATGATTTTGCTGCTGAAGGATAGAAAAAGAAGTAGAGGAAAACAGGAACTTCTTAGCAGAGGAGGAAGGAAAGTCTTGATGCAGATATATGATATGATGGAGGGGGGCTGAAATCGCAAAGGAAGAAAACAGATGAAAAGTAGCAAAAAAGAGAAAGAGAACATATTTTTACTTAATGGTGGAAAAGGCGATAGTGAAGGTTGGGTGGTGTGACGATCTCATCTTGTTGTTAATATATTCTGTTACGAATGGAACTTTACCGTTAAATGAAAGCCTAACAAGGATTTTAGTGAGCCTTAGACCAAAGGTGTCCAATTTCAGCAAACTTAAAGGATGATGGCTGTCCAGGGTAATATATAAAGGACTAACTTAAACCTGGCCTTATACATAAAGGACCATTGGGATCTTTTCCTCGTAACTAAGGATAGTAACATAAAGAAAGGGGATGAGAAGAAAGATTCACATAGAGAAATAGACAGAGGGAGAGAGAGACCAAGGGGGAGGAGTTTTCCATATAACACATAACCTCTTCTTGCTAACCGCTAGTAGGGGAGTCAATGGATATTCGAAAACCGACTAAACCGACCCTACAGTACTGCACCGAATCGAGTTTTAAGTTTCTTTCACTACTAGAATTCCTGCATAAAGCGACCAAAATTTAGTGATCAAAGTTGGTCTGTCAAGAAAAGCGACCAAAGTTGGTCACTAAACTGGTGAAAATAATAAAATAATGATTTTAAATAAATTAGCGACCAACGTTGGTCGCAACTTGGTCGAAAATTTTGTCTAACTGTTGACCGGACTGGTCAGACTTGCTTGGTCAAAGAATTACTCAGATTAGCGACCAATGTTGGTCGCTTCATGGGACCCACTTATTAAATTTTAATAATTATAATATTATTTTTAAAAAATAACAAAATATAAATAAATAAAATTTAAAATTAGCGACCAAAGTTGGTCGCTATATAAAGAGAAAACAGGTTGAGACCAACTTTGATCGCTAATTTGGGACCCAGTTATAAAATTTTAATAATTATAATTTTGTTTAAAAAAAATTATAAAATATAAACAAATATAATTCAACTTTAGCGACCAATGTTGGTCGCTCAGTAGAGTATAGACCAACTTTGGTCGCTAATCTGGGACCCGGTTAATATTTTAAATATAATAAAAAAGATAAATAAATCTGATTTAAGTTTAGCGTCCAACTTGGGTCGCTAATTTAAAATTATGTATGTTTAGCGACCAAAGTTGGTCGCTATTTAGGTCAACATTGGT
>NW_017704112.1:0-1298 GCF_001879085.1 Nicotiana attenuata | reverse complement strand
GATAATGCCTTAGAATATTTATCCTCTCAATTTCAGCAGTTTATGACTTCTCAAGGAATTATTCATCAGACCTCTTGTCCTTATACCCCTCAGCAAAATGGGGTTGCAGAGAGAAAGAATAGGCACATCATTGAGACTGCTCGCACACTTCTCATTGAATCTCATGTTCCGCTGCGTTTTTGGGGCGATGCAGTTCTCACAGCTTGTTATTTAGTTAATCGGATGCCTTCCTCTCCCATCCAGAATCAGATACCGTATGCAGTATTGTGTCCCCAATCACCCGTATACTCTGTTCCCCCTCGTGTTTTTGGGAGCACTTGTTTCGTTCATAACCTAGCCCCTGAGAAAGATAAGTTAGCTCCTCGTGCTCTCAAGTGTGTCTTCCTTGGTTATTCTCGTGTTCAGAAGGGCTATCGTTGTTACTCACTTGATCTTCGTAGGTACTTTATGTCCTCTGACGTCACATTTTTTGAGTCTAAACCTTTCTTTACCTCTTCTGACCTTTCTGACCCCCTTGATATATCTGAGGTCTTACCTATACCGACCTTTAAGGAGTCTACTATAGCACCTCCTTCACCTTCCGCCACAGAAGTCTTACCCGAGTCTCCTATAGCTCCTCCTTCACCTTCCGCTATAGAAGTCTTATCCATTCCAACCGTTGAGGAGTCTAGTGCCACAGGAACACCACTTTTGACATATCATCGTCGTCCGCGCCCAGCATCAGGTCCAGCTGATTCATGTCCTGCACCCGAACCTGCTAATACTGCGGACTTGTCTCCTCTTAATCAACCGATTGCACTTCGGAAAGGTATACGGGCCACCCTTAATCCTAATCCCCATTATGTCAGTTTGAGTTATCATCGTTTGCCATCACCCTATTATGCTTTTCTATCTTCTTTGTCCTCTGTTTCCATCCCTAAGTCTACAGGTGAAGCATTGTCTCATCCAGGATGGCGACAGGCTATGATTGACGAGATGTCTGCTTTACATACGAGTGGTACTTGGGAGCTCGTCCCTCTTCCTTCAGGTAAATCTACTGTTGGTTGTCGTTGGGTGTATGCAGTCAAGGTTGGTCCGGATGGTAAGGTTGATCGTCTTAAGGCTCGTCTTGTTGCCAAAGGATATACTCAGATATTTGGGCTCGATTACAGTGATACCTTCTCTCCTGTGGCTAAGATAGCATCAGTCCGCCTTTTTCTATCCATGGCTGCTGTTCGCCATTGGCCCCTCTATCAGCTAGACATTAAGAATGCTTTTTTACACGGTGACCTTGAGGATGAAGTTTATATGGAGCAACC
>NW_017704111.1:0-1298 GCF_001879085.1 Nicotiana attenuata | reverse complement strand
TATACATTTAGTCATCTAATATAGACCGTATAGTTATATCCTTGTAATCCTTATTTGTGTTATAATAAGTTTCTTTGACCCTTACACTTTTTGTTTATATTGCCTAATTATAATCCACATAGTCTTAAGTTCGGTCGGGACCCACAGTTGTGGACCTCGAAGAGTGCCTAACACCTTCTCTTTGAGGTAATTTGAGCCCTTACCCGATCTTTGGTGGCGTTGACTAGTCAAACAAAGTTATTTGCCAAAATCATTAGGTGGCGACTCTTTTTGTTTTAACACTATCTCCCATCCAAAAGAGTTGTCACAATGTAGAAACCCACTTACGCGAGAAAGCGGGACGCAACAGCATGACGACTCTACTGGGGATTTACACTTAGGCTCTTACCATAATGAACTTCGCTTATGTGGATTATTTTCTTTGTTATAAAATGCACATCCCTTCCCTTCTCCACCTTTATTTGTTTAAATTTGTTATAACATGTACATCCCTTCCCCGTTCACCATTATTTGCTATGATTGCTCTTCATTTTGTTTAAAGACTGCTATATCATGCCTCTCCCATCCCTACTCCCTTACTTACTTTATTGCATTCTCACATATATTGCACGAACTAACTTCTTCCTTTGTTCTTTCTTTTTCCTATGTTTTACCTTAATATTGTATTTTACTGTCTTTTACATATTTATCATGCAAATACTTGGCAATGCGTTTATTATCTCTGCATAAAGCATGCTCTACATCGTACTCCACTCGTGCCAATCACTCAACTATAGTGCCGGTCTGTANGTAGTGTCCCGTGCTCTTACCAAAATTACCTACTTTTTAAAACTACGGTAAAAAACGTCGTTTAGTTTACGCGGGTTAAAAAACGTCGTTACCGGAAATTCCAAAAACGGGGTTCGGCTAAACGGTCGGATTCGGAAATTCCCCCCGGTGGTTCCCCCTTTTCCCCCTCCTTAACCTACGGTTTACGTTCCCCTAAACCGTTTTGGAAACGTAAGGTATTTCCAACTTTACTTCCGAAACCCTACCGTTTCTAAAAACGTAAAACCCCTTTAAAAATTCCCAAAACGTTTTAAACNNNCTTAAACCACGTTTAAAGGTTTAAAAACCCCGTTTAAAAGGTTAACCCGGGGGTTTAAAACGTTTTAAAAACCGAAAAGTTTTTCGTTTTTAAAAAAACCGGGGTTTTCGAAAATTTTTTAAAAAACCCGGGTTTACCCTTTAAAAAAGGGGTTTACTTTAAAAAAACGGTCCCCGTTTTTTTAGTACCCCCGGTAAAAAAAAACTTTTTT
>NW_017704110.1:0-1298 GCF_001879085.1 Nicotiana attenuata | reverse complement strand
TTCAGCAATCAGGAGCCCACCTGGAGAACAAGGGAATACATTTCGAGCTTCAGCAATCAGGCGCCCACCTGGAGAACAAGGGAAGTACAATTCAAATTCTATCCTTTAATTTTTAATATTTGATAACATGATGTGCCCAGCCACCACACTGGGGCAGAAAATTTTCTTTGTTCGTCTGTTTTGTTGAAGTCAGGAGCCCACCTGGAGAACAAAGGAATACGTTTCAAGTTCAGCAATCAGGAGCCCACCTGGAGAACAAGGGAATACTTTTCAAGTTCAGCAATCAGGAGCCCACCTGAAGAATAAGGGAATACTTTTCTAGCTCAGCAATCAGGCGCCCACCTGGAGAACAAGGGAGTACATTTCAGGATCAGAAGTTAGGCGCCCACCTGGAGAACAAGGGAAGTACAATTCAAATTTTAGCTTTCAAGTTTTTGATATTTGATAACATGATGTGCCCAGCCACCAAACTGGGCCAGAAATTTTCGTTGTTTGTCTATTTTGTTGAAATCAGGAGCCCACCTGGAGAACAAGGGAATACTTTTCAGAGTTCAGCAATCAGGAGCCACCTGGAGAACAAGGGAATACTTTTCAAGTTCAGCAATCAGGAGCCCGCCTGGAGAATAGAGGCATATATTTCAAATTTCAGCAGTCAAGAATCACTCGGAGGAATAGCGAAACATCTCCGATCACAATTCAAGGCAACAACGTAGGATTCCATCGAAAGAATACAAGTTCAAGGCAACACAAGAGCAAGTTTGAAGACATAGATAGGACCTTTTTGTAATTCATAGATCATAGCTTAGGCTAGCTTCTTTTTATTTTGACATGGTGTAATAAGGAGGTCAGCGAGCTAGCAGCAGCAATAGCAGTGAAATCACAGCTCATGGTAGTCCCAGCTACCAAACCTTCCCGAACTACAGTGACCTGATTCCTTTTTAGCCAAGGATATGTAGGCAACCTTTGAAGCAGGGTTCGGTCAGACGGTTTTCAAAAATGCTTCACACAGAGTATTCGAACGGGCAAAAATCGCTCGTTTCCGCTCACTTATCTTTGCACGAAAACTCTTCGTGTTTCCGGGCAAAGAGGGGCAGCTGTGAGCACGTGATTTTTTCCCTATATGAATTATTCCTAAAAATTCAAACAAAATGATATCTTTATTATTTCACAATTTTTGTGAATTTTTGTGTTATTTTCTGATAATTGTTGCATTTTATTGGTGTTTTTTAATTCATATGAAAAATATAAAAAAATACATTTGGCATTTGCATTTAGGATCTAATTTCATATTTTAGGAT
>NW_017704109.1:0-1298 GCF_001879085.1 Nicotiana attenuata | reverse complement strand
CTAATTTCGCGTTTTATCTTTGAATTAAATAGTAGAATCAATTGCTTGAGATGTTATTTACGATATGTAACTGAAATGAATAGATTTGGGCCATTTGGAGTCGGATACTCGTGGCAAAAGTGTGATTTCGAGTTGAGTTTGGAGCCGATTCGAGGTAAGTGGCTTGTCTAACCTTGTGTGGGGGACCTTTCCCCCTAGGATATGATATTGGTAATTGAATGCCTTATGTGTGAGGTGACGAGCGCGTACTTGAGCTAATCTTTGAAAAACCTGGTTTTACTTTAAATAATTAGACTGAGTTTCTTTCTTACCTGCTTTATTCTACTTGCAATTATAGCCCGTGTTAGTTTACAAAAGCATGCTTAGCTGACCTAAATTGCCCATTTGCTCAACTTGCCTTGATTGTACTACGTGAAGCATGTTAGGCTAGAACTACTAGTTGTTTTGTATTTTTCTTGTACTCTAGTTCTGAATATCTTCTTGTTGTGGCTGCGTATTTACATTGGGACTACAGATGTGGGATTCTGGTAGCTCCCCCCTTGTTTGTTTACTTTGGGACTGCGGGTTCGATTCCAGATAGATCCCCCTGCATATTTACTTTGGGACTGCGGGTTAGATTCCCGATAGATTCCCCTGCATATTTACTTTGGGACTGCGGGTTCAATTCCCGATAGATCCCCCTGCATATTTACTTTGGGACTGCGGGTTTGATTCCCGATAGATCCCCCCTACACATTGATAATTGGACTACGGGAGGGTATCCCGGGAGATCCTTCGGTTTTATACATATGATGGACTACGGGACGGTATCCCGGAAGATCCACTGGACAGTTGAGAAAAGGACTACAGGACGGTATCCTGGGAGATCCTCATTGTTACTATTGGTATTGAGCTGTACATATTTCGCGTTTACTCCGTTCCTTGTCTAATTGTTATTGCTTCGTTTAGCCCGTCTTATTCCATTGGTGTACTCATTATTACTGCCTATTTTCATACCGTTAATTCATATTATATTGTTTAACCTCAGTAGGGCCCTGACCTGCCTCGTCACTACCCAACCGAGGTTAGGCTTGGCACTTACTGAGTACCGCCGTGGTGTACTCATGCCCCTTCTGCGCATGTTTTTCATGAGCAAACCCAGGTACCTCCACTCAGGCGTACTATCCTCGAGGTGGAGAGATCTAGCGGAGACTTTGAGGTATATCTGCCATATCCGCAGACCAGGAGTCTCTATTCTGTTCCAGCTCTAGTAGTTACCCTATCCTTTTCTTTCAGTTGTTTAGACATTTTGGAGTTAG
>NW_017704107.1:0-1298 GCF_001879085.1 Nicotiana attenuata | reverse complement strand
TTGCGAGGAAGTGTCAGCATCTGCGGACTTTGCTTGGGCTGGCTGGGGACTGCATCTGCGGTCTGGGTCCGCTTTTGCGGTCCGCTCCTGCGAGAAGGGAGCTGCTTCTGCGGTTTCTAGGCTCCCTCCCTGGGACCGCACCTGCTGTCTCGCACCTGCATCTGTTCAACCGCAGGTGCGGTTATGACAGCAAACTGTAGCTTTAGCTCTCTTTCAAGTTTTCTAACTCAACTCGAGCCTCGTCCGTTTGACGCTCGGGGGCCCCGGGGCCCCGACCGACGACTACGTACGAACGTACGTAAGTAACGTACTAACGTAAACGTAACGTACGTACGTAACCGTACCCGTAACCGGTAACCCGGAAACCCGAAAACCCGAAACCCGTAAACCGTAAAACCTTAACCGTAAACCGTAAACGTAACCCCTAAAACCCCTTAAAACCCGTTAAACGTAACGTAAACCTTAAAACTTAACGTTAAACGTTAACCGTTAAACGTTAACCGTTTACGTTAACCTTAACCTTAACCTAACCTAACCCTACCCTAACCTACGGACCGTAAACCGAAACCAAACCTAACGTTAACTTAACCTTACCGTACGTACGTACGTACCAACCTTAACGTTACGTACGTACGTACGTACGTAACTTAACGTAACGTAACGTAACTAAGTAACGTAAACTTAACTTAACTAACTTACCTACGTAACGTAACGTTACCGGTTACCGGTACCGTTACCGTACTAAACCGTAAAACCCGAAAACCCGTAACCCGTAAACCCAAAACCGTAAAACCTTAAAACTTAAAACGGTTAAACTTAAAACGTTAAACCGTTAAACCGTTAAACGTAACGTAACCTTAACGTTAACCTTAACGTTTACGTTACGTAACCGTAACCGTAACCGTACCGTAACGTACGTACTACGTAACCCGTAAACCCGAACCGGTTACCCGGTAACCGTACCGTACGTACCGACCGTACGTAACCGTAACGTAACGTACTACTACGTACCGTAACCGTACGGTAACCGTTAACGGTTAACCGTTAACCGTTACCGGTTAACGTTACCGGTTCGGTTACGTTCGTACGTAACTACGTACGTACGTACGTAACGTACGTTAACGTTACGTACGTAACGTACGTAAACGTAACGTACGTACGTACGTACTACGTACTACTACTACTTAACACCCGTACCACCCTACCGACCTACCGACGTACCGACTACGTACTAACGTAAACGTAACGTAACGTAACGGTAACGGTTTAAAACGGTTAACGGGTTTAAAACGGGTTAA